>NC_054395.1:22193467-22386308 GCF_017976425.1 Toxotes jaculatrix | reverse complement strand
CAGCCCTCTCCATCTACCTCTCTTCTGGAATCAATGCACTTTTCTCTGTAGTGTCTTTCAAAACAGTCAGATGAAGAACGGTGCAAACAGCTAAAGATGCTGCTGGCTCCGGTTAATTATGTGTGCAGCAAAAAAGAAACACCACAGAACTAAGACAGAGATGAGATAATGGATGCAAATAAAAATAATCACCTGGAAGACCTTTGTCAAGGAGTTACAAACTGTGCTTCTTTAGTTCTACTCTTTATCTTTATATACACGCACAGAGTGAAATAGAAACTATATGGCTTGCACACACATTGCATCATTCAAGTAATTCCAAAACCAGAAAGGAAGTGTGAAATATTAAGTAGAGATAAAGCAATATTACTCAAGATTCCATCTGAATTCAAGGAAAAAACTGAAATTTTAGGCTGCAAAATGGGTGAAAATGAACGCAAACTGTAGATGGTGTACACAGAACACTGTGGCTCCTTATAGCTACAGTGTAGGAAATAGATGGTGCTATTGTTGACACATTCACCAGGCAATAGCATCTAAAGTGGGACAGTAAGCAGACAGGAGAGTGTCTGTGGAGACAAGCTCTCATCAAGACTTTACCAACACACACACACAGTAGGCAGACACACACACACACACACACACACACACACACACACACACACACACACACACACACACACACACACACACACACACACACACACACACACACACACACACACACACACACACACACACACAGAGTAGGCTAGCGACAGAAACCCTGGGCTGATCTCTCACAGTCTCCAGGGGAGGATGTGTTTCATCCCAGGCAGACTTGATGGCCCACAGCGCTGTCGATGTATCGAGCATTAACGCCAAGGTGACTAGCACAGTCAGACCTTTGTCTTTTTGTTAATGAACTTGTTTATTGGCTAATTGTTTATGTGCGTCATCACACTGCAATTACACTAGCTATGTAGCCTCTAATTATCAAACACGAGTGCTGATCCCTCAAGCTCTGACACACACACCTGTCTTCACTGTGCAATGTATGTGTGTGTTTGTATGTGTGGGTGTATGTGTGGGGAAACCCTGTATAATTTTGTCAATGTCACTGCCCATCAATTCATATCAACTTTTCCAAAACAAGATTTCTCAACAGCAGCTGGCCATTGTACAGCGTTCATGCTCCCCAGAAGAATATTCAGGTTTCTGGTGTTTTCAGAGACAAACCCTTTCCAGTTTGGGCACTACATAAGCTTTCCTTTCTACGCCACCACCTGGGCATGATATCAACTTTACACACAATGTATCTAAAAATATGCAAAATGCCCTAAAATTTACCAAGACCATTCACATTTTCAGGAAGATACAGCCTCATTTTAAAAACCCCAAGGACAAACGTCTGGTTGTTAGCCTTAAACAAGGCTCGGAGGTCAGCACAATCTGTGTCTGCCTTATAGAAATTTTCACCATGTCTCTTTGTGTGTCCATGAAGGGAAAAAGGTTGTGGGGGAGGGGGAGGGGTTCTGACTGGGGCAACGGTGAGCTGCATTCTGCTCATGCACGTTGAGTGTGTATTGGCAAACCCCAAGCAGAGTGTTTGCAATCAGGGCACACACAGAAACAGAGGAGAAGAGCGGTGAGCAAGATGCTCTTTCAAACTGACAAATAACCTTAAATTAATGGTCTCTGCAACACAACGTCCCGGCATACACACATACAGATCAAACACAAGCACAGACGCTCAATTATAAGGGCTGAAGTTAATATTTAAGATGCCATTTTATTTTGTGGCCTGGTGTGGTCTTGCACACATCAGGACATGTTGCTATGTGGCCTTTTAGATGTCCAAACATTGCATACGCTGGCCTTCTTGTGCCAACCTCCCCGCTCTCCTCTGTCACCATATGGCCCCTTTTAATCCAGCTGGCCCTCCTGTATGATGTGGGCTGTCGGACTACAGCAGAAGGATTTGGTGCATAACTGCGTGCAGAAGGCTTTCAAGCCTGGCAGCACATGAAGATGCACACGTACATACAGTACAGTATGTGCACACACAAAGAACACACATGAGCACACGCTGTAGAACGCTTTCACTGTCACAGGAAAGGCATACTGATGCCAGAACTTTAAGACTGAGCCCCCTTTTTCTATATGTAAGGAAACCAGTCTTATAGCATAGAGGAGAAGAAGCAGAATGCCAACAGTCATTAGAGAAGACGGGCATCTTCATTTAAACCTCAACCAGCTGAGAAAAAAGTTAAGTCACACAATTCATCAATTTGTCAATTGACAGATAATTAAAAATTCTAGCTTCTTAAATGTCACTATTCAATGGTTTTCTTAGCCTTTGATGACAGTAAATTGATTGTCTTTGGATAAGAAAAGACAAGACATTTAAACACATTCCCTTGCACTTCGGTTAACTGTGATGGACAATTTTTTTTTTAGTAATTTCTGACATTTATAAGTTATCCAACTAATCGATTCATAAAAAAAGTATTGGTAGATTAATGGATGATGATTTTCTTTCTTAAAAATAATTTAAAATAGTGAAAATCTGGCTTTCTCTATTTTTCTGAGGCCATTGTAACTTTCCTGATAGTGTTAAAGAAGAACAGAAGAAAAAATCAATTATCAAAATAACTGCTGATTAATTTTCTGTAGATAGACTAACCAATTAGCTACAGCATTATCTTACACTAAACATTGTCTCCCTGGCTTGGCTGCTGCTGTATAAACCTGTTTTTTGAAAAAATGAAAATTGACAGTGTTTCACAGCACTGTATCTGGCTGAACTGGCTGTCATTCTCTGCAGAGCTGCCTTAGCTGATAGACCACAGACAGACAGATAACAGAGACATGCAGCTGCTAGATGTGACAAAACAGCAAGTTCTGTACACTTGAAATTCTCAAACCTGATGCAGCACTTTATTTCCACGAAAGTGCATTCTGTTTTTCCTGTTCTTAGTGTGACTAGTGTCCTTGGATCTTATCAAGCTTGAACTTGACAAAAAGGAAAAAAAAACAAGACTGTATGTTCAGAATGCAGTGTTTTGTACGTGTCTGCACAATGTGTAGGAACAACAGTACTGGTGGAAGTGTCTGTGCCAAACCGTAGGAAGCATTATTTTGTCCTCGGCTGAGCTGCTCTGCGGGGGTCCCATCTCCTCTCATGAGACTCCAGCCCATTTCAAACACATCAGAAAGAAAGAGAAAGAGAGAAAGGGAGAGAGAGTGGGACGGGACTGACATTCACTTTAGCACTAGAGGTTACACACCACAAGATGGCAGTGCATCACCTCTTCTGAATAAGCTAACAGCCACCCTGATGTGATCAATACCATTACTGATTTTGGGAAAACATTTCCCTCAGGAGGGTTATTGTTAGGCCACACGTGTCAGAGCGAGTGAGGAAAAGCAACATTAATCGCTTGTGTGTGGATTCAACAGACACACCACTAAGTCCTGGAAACCTGTTTGTGTGACTTATCACAACAAAAACATCACACCCCATGTTACCCACAGTTATTTCAGCTTTGTTATGTTCAGCAACTTGCTTTTTTTTTTTTTTTTTTTTTTACATTCAAAATACACCTATAAAGTTTTTGTTCCACAAAAACATTTCATTCTTAGTACCCCAATTAGTGTCAGCAGCTGGAAAAACTGAGCTCCCCTGAGACAGTGACCTCTACATTCTGCTCTGGAGAGGAGAGGTGAGAGGTTTAGTTTTCCTGCTGTTTTTCCATGTTACAAAGCAGCACAGCCTCTCTGTAGCTCTCTGGCAGAGGGCACAGCGCTGTGCAAAGGCTCCTTCTGTCACTGACTTGGCCTAAAGCCTGAGAACATCAGAGGCAGAAGACAGACGAGCTTTTCATAGCAGGCCAAACAAAGAGCTGTCTCTCTGCCTCTAACTGCGAAGTACAGACAGAGCCATTTCTTGACCCCTCAGGCCTCCGCTGATGCTCTTCGCTGCCACTGCACAAGTTTAGCATTCTCGATAAGCTGATGTTAGTAATACTGATGTGAAGCAATATAAACCTTAGCACTCCTCACTCACACAGAAGTACTCTGATCCTTTACTTAAGCAAATGTACCAGCACAACAATGTAAAAATACTCCACAAGTAAAAGTCCTTCATTTAAATCTTAAAATGTATTGCCAGCAAAACAGTATCATTAGTATTAATTATATTATATTATTAGATTGTTAATACTGATGCATGAGTAGAGGTTTCCTGTTGTAGCTGGTCTTTGTAGAGACAGATTACAAGGGCCCCCAATTACACCAAGCCAAAAATGTTGAGAGCCACTGGTTTAATCTTACCAATGTATTGTCTTTTATCCAGCTATTCATTTGTTTTATGTGTAAAATCTCAATCTGAGAAGTAACTGGTACTGTGTATGGCTGTAGGATAATGTAATGAAGTACAATATATCCCTCTGAAATGTAGTAACGTATAACGAAGCATTAGATGGAAATTCTCAAGTAAAGAAGAAATACCTCAAAGTTCTATTTAAGTCGAGTACTTGGACTTCAGTTACCATTATTTTGTGCTCTAAATAATAAGTAATTTATGTGTATTTTCCGGTATATTGCTTGTGAATGTTAAGTCAAAGGCCAATGAGATGGTGATTTAGTATTTATTATGCTATCAATATGCAATGTCACACATACAAAGGCATAATGAAAAGCAAATCCAGAGCTCCTTGATCAGGTTTGTGCTGCTTTTGATGTTTCATTTTTACTTATTATGGCCAATGGAAAAAAAAATAATAATAAAATCTATTTTCACAATCTAATCCTTCTGTCATCTGCACCTTCTGCTCTTCACTCTCAGAAGATTCATAGAGCAGCAGCAGCAGCAGCAGCAGCAGCATCTTGTTAATATATCACTGCATATACACAGACAAATCCCTCTTCTTGAGTACTAGAGCTGGAAAAACAGCTGAGAACAAGCGATCATGCTCTCCAGTCTTATTTCCTGGGGAAAAGTGTGCTACTCCTTGCTACCTCACCTCATCCCTGTGAGCCCTCCCTCTGCCCGATCTGAGCACAGATAGAGAGCTATGGAATTGCAAATGCCTCCTATCAGACTGGGAGATAGATCTGAAGCGCTCGGAGGCCCTTTTGCCTGATATTACTGTGGCATGGAGCTGATGAAAGGATAAGCTATGTGACAGAGTCGCATAGTATCACTAATCTCTCACTATATCTAATTTACCAGGGAAAGTGGCAATGGGTAATAGAGTGAAAGCAAAGCACTGTTAGAGAAAAAGGGATGCTCCGACATGTTTTCACTGGGCTGGAGGTGTATCGGTTGCGCTTGTATCACCTAAAGGCTTTCAAAAATCACACCGATGTCACACATGATTTTGTCTTGAAATGTAACACCTGTGCACTGTCACTAGACACCTGGGCATCTTTTCATTTCTGCTGGAGGAATACATTTACAACAGACACGCTGCACTTGTTCAACCTTGACTGAAACACAAATTCCTGCCTTCTGAAGAGGAGCACGAACATGTACATTTTCTTAGAGCTGCTTTTTCATGCATAAAGATTCCAGATTGGCAATTTCTTTTTACCCATCAGCTGCAAAAAAAAAAAAGGAAAAAAGAAAACAAATTAATATTTCACAAGTGTGCACTGACTTTAGTCATGACCATATGATAGATAATGTCATGGCCAATTACTGTGAGGGTTTGCTGGCTTATGTGTGATTCAAGGGTTTAAGGTTGCGGCAGCTGGTATGATGTGTGTTTGTTGCAGTGATAATAGTGTGCCAAAGGACAGCTTGGTTATTATGACTTAATACAGAGTCAAGGTAATCTTGTGCTTCCACACTGACTCACAGCTCTCAGCCTCTCATAGCCTTTGAATAAGCACAGAATAAACTGAAGAGAGAATTATCTGACGAAAACAATAAGTTGGGTAGGAATTCTACCTAAAGTCACCACACTAGCAGACCTTGAACACTGTCACATCAGGATTTATCATCAAAGTTTTTTGTCCACACAAACAGTATCTTCTTCTCTACATAGCTGAATAAAATGGAAAAATATAAATATTTAATATAGAGTGTTATAAAACAGAAAAGCAGCAAAAACACATTTGATAAGATGGAACCAATGTTTAGTGTTTGTGCTTAATAAATGATTGTACTGATTAATCAGTTATCAGAATTGTTGGCAATTAATTTTCAGTCAAGCAGCTTATCAATTGAGAACTCGTTCTGAGCCATTTCGAAAAAACATTTTCAATCATACTAATTTGACAAACTTAAAAAATAATTAATTTTACCGATTAAATGCGACTGAAAGAGGAAAAAATTGAATTTTAAATTTATAAACACATACTGTATACATCATTTCACCAGTGAAACATTTTGGTTTAAATCTCGAGTCCTTAAATTCCACAGGGAGTCAAAACACATAGGAAACGCAGCCAATACCCTAACAGCTGAATGCTGGCCAGTCTTTATTGTACTGTATCATGATCCTTCAAAACTGGTTATGTGTGCTGTGGTTGTCTGAATGCAAAACAATGAAGGTGAGCACACAGAATCAACCAGACACGCAAATACACACATTCATTCATTTCTCCCTTGGCCAAAAGGATCAACAGCAAAACTGAGCGAAGTGAAAGGCACATGGCTACATAGAGCCACTCATTCTCCTCCGTTACTTAGAGTCAAAGCAACTTATCATAAGCCACATGGCCTGTGTGCACTCCAGAATCAAAACTGTGTGTTTCCAGTGATCCAGCTTCATAGCGCAGTGAGGAGCCTGTAATTAACTCTTGGAGAATGTGATGACGAAACAGAAGCTGAGAACTTCAAAGACAACTGAGAGCTTTCCCAAGAGTTCAAACATATTATGGAAGTGAGCCCCTCTGTTTCATAGACCTATTAAATCATTGTGCAGTTGCAATTTTCCATCTGGTGAAATCAAAACTTTACAATACTAACAGCAGTAAATAAAAAGGGCCAATAAAGAAAGAATTCATATAACTGGCTGAATTTTACGGAAGGCGGAAGACACTTTCATTGCTGCATTTTTTTTAAACTAACACTAACTCTTCCACGCAGCAACTGCTCCTTCATTTACCAAGGACTGTTTGCTGCCACATACAATAAATGTTTACTGTGTCGTTAAGCCCTTTTCCAAATGACCTCAGATACAGTCAGGGCCTTACAGAGAGGTGGGGGGGGGGGGGGGGAGTGTTGTGGCAGAATACACACGACAGCCACGATTCAGGGCTAAGAACCCCACCGCATATGTCACTTGCCCGCCATATTCACCCCTGCGGCTGGATCACAGCCTCATGAGCTGCCTTCCTGCCTCCAACCGTCAGCAAATAACACACAGGCTGTTTGTAGAAGGCAGGATGGGGGTCTGTGATCTGGGGAAGGCAGGCCATTCCCACGAATCAATAGGCTCTGCAGTGGTATTATTATAGGGCCTGGAGATAATCACAGGTTCTGTCCTGAACTAGTCATTCACCATAATGAAGATCATAAAACATCTGAATTATTTATACACAAAATGGAGCTCCTGGTTTAGATCTGTTCTAATGGTCAGATGCCACATCAGAAGCTAGAACACTAATAAATACACCAGTGCAATATTTGGAGCTTTACGACCTTTCGGTAATACCGTGGGGGCTTTAAAAGGAGGGGGGGGTAAACACTTGCAGGAAGATTTACACTTCACTGTGACTGCCCAGCCTTACCTTTATCTACACTAAAACCCCTGCCTGTATCAATTAATCAAGTCAGATGTGCTCTCCTAATTGAAGAGGCAGAAAGAAAGAGGCACATATAGACAAACTGAGTGAAAGAAAAAGGTGAAAGAATACAGAGCAGCAGATGTATTTCGATTGAGTGGAAGAAAAAAAAAAGAATGTCTGGAGAAGAAAAAGGGGAATCAAAAGACAGGCGTGGTGGTGGTGGGGGGGGGGGGGGGGGGGGGGATCTTGGGTATTTAAAAGCATTCATTCAGCCTTGAGCTGGGCTTGATCAGCACAGCAAGGTCTTAACTCTGGACAGGACTGAACTAGAAGGAAGCTGCAGGCAATGAACACAGCAGCTACTGCACAGGCAACACCCCAATCAGTTAAAACACGCTTTGGGTTCGTGTGGTTGTTATTACTGAGGAACTGCCACTGATAAGGCAAGTTGTTTTTCCTCTATTGATCAGGTCATCTGTGTTCCTACCTACAGCATAAAACCGCTTTTTGTACTATTTCCTTTTGAGTTGCAGACACATGCCTTCAGATAAATTCAGATTCTTTACTCCTCAGTAAACCGTACAGAGCAATTATCCTCTCCCACAATAAGCTGCAATTCTGCATCCCTATTGGCCTGGCTGACTGCTCCACTTTCACTTTCTCAACCTGACATAAACACCCTTCCTTCTTCCACCTCTCACTTCTGCAGAGCAGTCTACACACAACAGTCATGTGAAGACAATAAGAGCAGGAGAGCAATTCAAAACGAAAGAGACAGAAAACATTAGTAATAGTAACAACAGCCATCCTTTTATAATGGACTCCTACGCAGCACATTGGAAAATAACTGACTCTAAGAAATGGGTTTAATGAAAAAGGACAAAGAACATTTAAAAAAATTTAGTATTTTCGTAATCAAATATAAAGCTGATGTTATGTTCAGTAGGTAGGGCATACGGTCCCAAAAGAAGAGAGTTTGGTAGCTCTAAAACTCTGTCTTTATTTATATTATTTCCCAGTAAGATTTTTATTTTGGAGTAATATTTTTAGAGCTGAAACAGCTAATCTGTTATGTATCCCATGCGATACTGGATCTTTGTGGTAGATACCGATATTGATATTTAGATCGCATACCGAGTGGGACATTTCACAGTTGAAAAATCAACTTGTTAGTGCTTGCTAGTGAATAAAACTATGTAATGTATGCTTTCAAAATTACCTCAGACTTAAAGTTTGGCATTTCTGTACTGCAATTTCTGGTTACTTATCGGCTGGCATAAATGCAGATACTGATATATTTGCAATAAGCTTATTCTGGGCGAAACGCCAGAAGTCCACTGATTTCAGCCTCTCCAATTTGCTGGTTTTGTGTATTATATCAATGTAAATTGAATATCCTTGGAATCTAGACTGTTAGTTGGACAGAAAGCAGTCTGGGATAACGTGATGGGAATTTTTCACTATTTTATGACATTTCATTCACCAAACAATTAATCAAAACAACGGTCTGCCACTAAACTGATAATGGAAAAAAAAATGAGGTTGCATCTCTAGCCTTGCATGCTTGTTCAAAAAGTTAAAGTAAACAAGAAAGTAAGAAAGCAAGCTGCACATGCACATAATCATACTCCGCTGCATCCACACACCCACACAGACTAAACGCCTACAGTAACACATCCATCTTGTTTTGTGGAAGCACAAGTTCCTGACAGTAGTTTCTTCTCGATTTAGGCCGACCGTTTGCTTAATGTGCTTTCAGAATGTGTGATCAAAAACACAGACTGAATATGTCCTTGAATATCTCATAAGTTAAAGATTTCTTTACATTAAGGTTATACACTGAACAGATCAAGGAGAAAGTGGTGGAAAAATTGTGATCTACTGTAACCACGTTTTAATTATAAGGTTCTGACTCCTGGTAAAATATTGCTAGAATAAAATCTGAAGGCTCTGAAGCAAGAAAATATGGCCTCGCCACTTGATAATGTTTTCTGATCATGTGCACTCCAACTTGGTGAGCTGCTGAGGTAAAACTCAGTTTAATACAGCCTTCTATTCAGAATGAGTGTAGCAGATCAAGAAGCAATTTTCACCTCTTTTATTTATACTGGCAGTTGAGCCATTTTGGTACCTAATGCCAACCACTAAAGTATCTGATTTATAATTCATCTTTTAAAGTATTTCACCATCTTCCATTTTATTAATTCACTTTTCAGCGTTTTTATATTTACCTCTTTTATGATTTACATTTTATTTTACTATGATCCCCCTCCCTCTCTGCTCTGGGCTTCACAGAATCAGGTTTATTGCCAACTACTGATTGACTGTGCTAGTGAGCAGCGTGGGCAAGTCGAGAGTTGAAAGACATTAAGCACCTTGAGGAACATGTGCGTTGATTTGATGTGGGTGACTCTGACAGGGGTCAGGTAATGTACCACCTCTGTTCTGGTTCAGATATTCTGCACTGGAGGCATCATCATACCTGTTACATCCCAGTAATTTAACTGGGGGATGATAACAGTGTTTACTCATGTGTTAAACCATTTCTCTGTCCAAGGTGCTGAATGCCACAGCCAATGGAATTTCATCCCCAATTTTTTTTTCCATTACCACCTGGACCAGAGTCACAGTTTAGGTAAAACTTGAGACATGTTTTGTTAATAAAATATACATCTTCTGTGAAAAAGCTTGCTAACCCAAAAACTTTCCTTTGATATTAGTCATCTTCTTGTCTGCAGTTGCTGTGCGGTATGCGTTCGAAAGGGTTTTGTACAGAATTATAACATGAAAATAATTTTTGGAAAAAAATAAATACAGTCTGTCATCTATATTATACAAAACAAATCATGCAATATCAGAACCTGGTGGGACAAGTTTTGTGATCCAAACATTTGGATGAGCTGGTTATTCCACTCCAGCAGCAGTGAAGTCAATGGTTTGTGGGTTTATTATTGCAGTTCTGAGCTCATCTACTCTACACTCCCTCTGCTTAGCAGACTTAGTGGCAGAATCATCATAACCAGCAGCCCAACAACTGCATCATTAGTTAACCATATTGACTCAAACATGCACTTTCAGGCATGGGAAATAAGCTATTAAATCTAAGCTATTACAGTTTCTGTGTAACACGAGGGCTGATAAAATGCTTCTTCTGCATGTGATTGTTTTGTTGATGGAGCAGGAGGCAGGGAAAAGACGGAAATTGCAAGTAAGGGCATCCACACAATTTGTGTGGATGTATGATTATATACAGGCGTAAGAAAACCAGAAATTAAACAACCAAAGTCCAACCAAACCGAGCAACCTTGAAAAGAAAGAGATTGATTTATAACACACAAATATAGGTGAGCAATCACACCAACCAAGCCATCAGCCATCACTCCTAATGAGCCACTCTCCACATCCAAACAACCAAATAAACACTAAATTGGTCTAGGGGCCTTGGGACCCTCACACCCTCCTCCTTAAGAGCAAGGTCCCACCTCACACCCTGAAACAAAATAAATATTAGATATAAGAATCATAGAGTGGATAATGCTGTGACAAAGCCTGGTTCCTTTCTTCTCCCGAGGATGAAAGATTGTGTTGATCAGGTGGGGGAGGCCAAGACCAGGGACCACAGACAAAGGGACCTATATAGGTGAGTAAGTTGCACTAACCAAGGTGTCAGCCATCACTCCTAATGAGCCATTCCCCAGATCCCAGCAACCAAATAAACAGGAAATTGGTCTAGAGGCCTAGGGGCCGTCAAAAGGAAAGAAAGGTTAAGAAAAATATATAACAGAGGCAACTATTCGAGTCAATCCCTGGGGTATGTTTCTGCTATTACAGTCTAGCAGCCACTCTACTTGCTCTGAATGTGATTGGTCGTCCCCCGAGATTGCCGCAACTCTGGCATTAAACATGTTGAGCGCGGCAGTCTCTGAGAACAATACTGCTTCAATACCAAAGTTACCCCATTAATTCCTAATACCTTCTTTAACTCAGTTTCCAAAGTCTGCAGGACTTACTGAAACTTTTAGACAATGACAGTATCTAACCAATGTCTGAAAATAACACAATAACTGGGTCTTAAAAAGAGGAATGTCTTAAAATAACTGGGCTGCAATAACTAAACGCAAGTCACATTTTCTTTTTGCAACAGATGTGTCTCCTCAATATTGCTACAACTACAAACATTTCCCATAATTAAAGTTTTATTTCAAATTTTCCAGTATGTTCATTCAAAACATGTAAGACAAGTGGAGGGATTCAGCATACTGCAGGGCATGACACAGCACCTCACAAATGATAATTAATATTTCACTTCCTCCCTTCCTTTAAGTGCCACACAAACAAAAACAGAGCAACAGAGATCAATCACTCACAGAGAGCCTCACACAGCCGCACAGAGTCAGTGGAGAATAATTACCCAACGTTTTTTGGCATTTCTCTTCAGATACAATGCGAAAAATGTTGTTTGCTAGGAGCTCAGCAGTCTACGGTGTATACCACAAAACTGCAACTTCCTGTTTTCAAATCTGGCCCATGACCTTTGTCACATCATGTCAAGTGAGCTTCCTAAAACAGAACAGCAGTAACAAAGACCTTTATGATAACCGTTTTAACTTTTAACGTTTGTGTGATGCACTGCATCTGTAAAAAATATTTTAATCAGCCATGTCATTTAACACTTCTCATAAGCGTGACCCCAAGTGTGAGTGTGTCTGTGGCTTTGTGTGTGTGTGTGGGCATGTTTCTGTATGTGTGACCCTTGCACTGAGTGCATGCATTCAGTGTTTGTACTGCACACTCACATTCATTGTCATCCTTCAAACTGGCCTGATACTGTAGAATAATAAGATAAGGACTAAATTATAGCAGATCTACATAACTCTTCTAATTTAATGATAAACCTGTAAAGCCAAAATGATCAGGTGTTTGATGGGGGCATGTTCACTTGCACTGTCATGTGAACACACAGACACTGTGTGTGTGTGTGGGGGGGGGGGGGGGGGGGAGATGTGCCTAAACAGAAGCAAATAACGCTGCTGAGCTGGAGAGGAAAACAATCAACTTCTGATCACAGCCATCATCTTGTTTACAGTCATGATCCATTTAACCTATTAGCTTTCAGCTGTGCTTGAAAATTACTTACAGAGCAACAATCACACAGAGACAAAAAGAGAGAGCACAAATGAGTGAGGTATTAATCAGCAAGAAAAAGCAAATTCCTCATTTCTGCAACGTTACCAAAGTCTAAAAACAACCCACCGATGCTCCTACTCATCAGAAACTTTGGCTCTTTAAAAATAGAACATGCTCCCACTATGCACTGGGATTTATTTTTGGGCTGCACATGAGCCAAAAGTGGGCTATGGATTAGGTGCACATTGCTTTTTGATGATGAAGCACACAGCACTAGGAGGCGTCTCTGAAACTCTCTCCAGCCTTTTGAAGCCCCCTAAGTCTGTCCCACTGATGTGGCTGTGCGCTCATCTCTCCTCGTTTGTTGAAAGAAACTCTCAAGCTCCAAGCTCAGCACAGGCTAATGGGTGAGCAGCAACCAAGGCTCATATTCGCACCGATCACATTTCATTAAGGCCAAGCTTAATGATCTGCTCTTAGAGTGCATTTGGCCGCCGGAGTTCATTGTACACATCAGTAAAACAACACTGCAGCACCCAAAACTGCTGTGTCATAAAAAAAAAGCTGATGACTGGAGAACAGCTGCTAAGACTCAAAACATCAAGACGAAGCAAAGTTTGCAACCATCAAGCTGTTACGACCGATACATCTGCCACAGAAAGGGTAATTAGCAGAGCACTGACATCAGCTGTGATGACTTTTAAACATTAACAAGGCAAGACCAAGACAAGGAGAACGTTCTCTGCTGCTAGTGCTGGAAATGCTGTGGTGCTCGTGGGGAACACAAAACATTAAGGACGTGATCATAAAAATAACATCTTACTGTACCCAAAGGAAGCAGACTTCCACCTGCGGCAGGGGACGACTCTTCTGCAGCCAGCAGACACTAACCTCCCAGGATTCTCTGTGACTTCGACAGGAAGGGAGGCATGTCTCCTACAGAAGGACAAACTGTGTTACAACAGGACATACATCTCAGACTGTAGACACAAAAGGGCAGATATCAGAGAAACCTTTCAATGCGAAGTGACTGCTCTGAATGAAAATCATCCATTTTCCCTCAGAGGGCTCCCACTGGGAGTTTGCGACTTTGGTGGTTTTACCTCTGCGTGCTTCATTTTTCACCATTTTAGAACAGCAGTGTTTCACATTCTGTCATAGCATGCATGCTACAAATCAACTAATAAGAAAGGCTGAGGTGTGACTTCCTCTTAGCAACAGAGGGTCCTACACATGATGTTTTTAACCACTAACCACAGAGTATTACCAAGGTACAGGCAAAGATGAGTTGAGCATGTAAAATAGTACAAGATACTACATAAAAGGCCAGATCAGTGTTTGTGCCATACATTGTCCATACATTTCAGTGCAGCCTGACTTCCAGACCTGCAATGACTTCAGTTGTGACACTTGAATCTTGGCAAAGTTGTGTAATTTATTACAGAAAATATCACACTTAGTAAATCTTTGTTATATTATTGTAGGAGATATAAGATCTGTGTGATCTTTTCACAAAGCCCATGATTAATATAAATTGTAGTATACTTCCATTTGCACTCATAATTAATGCACATATATTTTGGACAACTGTAAAAGTTACTAGAGACATCTTTTAATCAGAAAAAATTTTTTTTTTATCATTTTGTTTCCAAAAATAACTGTTTTTTGATTCTGTGAACAGTGGCAGGCACAAAGAAAAGCACATTAAGAAACAGATCGTTTGCAAAAGTAGCTCAAGAAATGTGAACATTTACAATTTAAAGAAAAGGTTACACACAGGGTAGGTTTCTTTGTACTGCAGTGCAGTGTGACTTCACACTTTGTGCTCAGTTTTGTCCTCCTCCAATCACTGCTCAGAAAATTCTCATCTGTTTCCACTGGATACCATTTCTGCAGAGGCATTTCTTTCTTAATCTGTTGTAGGGCTGAACGATTTTTAAAAAAATATATAATCGCTTTTTTTCTGGCAGATATTGCAATTTCGAATTAATTCACGATTTTTTTTCAAATCAAGCTTCAGTGCAATATTCATAACGTACAGTAGCATTTACAAACATGACAGAAAACTGCATCATTATGCCATTACTCTACTGCTTAAAGGGCCATCTTTGACTGTCTAAAGTAGTGCAAAAAAAAAAAAAAATTAAATATCCCAGGGCAATATTCTCTCCGGTGTGGTCAGTGGGAAAGTATGCTGCGACTTTTCAATTCAAAGTTATTTAGGAAACGCACAGTCAAACTAAGATACAACTCGGTCGTTCTGCTTGGCCACATATCATAATACTGCACATTTTTCTTCAACACTTTTTCTTTACACTCCGCGTTTGATGGCAACCTGGCTGAAATGGGTGCGGGAGAGAATCTCATATCTTCTGTCCAGTGTGTGGAGGAGGTTTTTAAATCCGTCTTTGGTGACCGTGTCAACAGTCACCGCGTTATCTCTCGGTGTCTTCGGCTGCTTTTATACAGAGTCACGCTGGCAAATGATGCTGTAGCTATAGTCTGTTTGCAACTACGGGCCTGAGCACCATTTTCGCGGAACTTGCAAATGCCTGTGGTGATTTTTCAAGTGCCGGTATAAATTGGTTGTTTCCGGTGGATGTTGCAACTTTAGCGCGACAGGTTTTGCACAGTACCTGTTTCTGGTGCACGTCTGCAGCCTCAAACCCGAAATGCTCCCAAATAACCGACGTGCTGTTTTTCTTGGGGATTAAACCCCGTAACTCCGCTTCTGCTCCAGCTGAAGCAATGTCACAAATTAAGGAGCAGGTGGAGCAGGTTACACTGATTGCGTTAGCCTGACCTGTCCGCGCGCAGCGTGCCGCTTCTGATTGGTGAGCTCGGCAGGTAGGGGAGACGGCACGTGTGTGTGTGTACAATAGTTGACACAGCAGATCCTGGGTCAGTCAGGGGCACTGCAAAAAAAAAAAAAAACAAAAACAAAAAAAAAACGCAGCTGTGGCGATCACGTGATCGCGTTGTCTGAAATCGCAATTTCGATCAGAAAACGATAAATCGTTCAGCCCTAATCTGTTGCTCGTTAAGGTTTTTACTGAGCCGTGCCACCTTTGGGCTGGTTGTCCCACGACAGGCCAGGGCACATTTCTCAGGCTGTCAACTTGCAGTCAAACACCAACAACCTACCTATCTCTCTGAGAGGATGAGGTCTTCATGGAAAACATAAAGCTACGTGTGGCACCACTAAGCTCATAATAGTACTCAAACAGGAAAACTCCAACTGCCCAGTCAAACAAAACCATATTTAAAATATTCCATAAGAGTTGAGTTCCTCCTTTAAATGACAATCATGCATTTTGTAAAAGCATCTGTACCAAAAACATATAATTATCCTTCATTCTTTGACAGAGCTTGTACTCAGCCTCTGTATTAAAAATCCTGCACTGAGGCCCTGTGTGATATCAGTGGCTAATTGTGTCATGGCTGCTGCTATTTGCTGCTGTTTCGGCATAATGAATAATTAATTAAAAAAAATGCTAATGTCTCTGCTCCGGCTGAGTTGGGAGCTGTGAACTCTGAATCAGTCAGAATTTTCTTTGTGTCTGCCAGTTGTTACTCTGATAGTGCTGCAGAGTCTCAGACCTTGTTCCAGACTTTGTTTCAGACCTGTCAGTGCAATGACTCACACACAAACACCCACAGTTCACTAAAAAAAAAAATGCCAGTGCTTTTCCCACCAGGGAGAGATGTTTTAGCACTTAAAAACCATGTCATTCATTGTCTTTGCTTTCTTTCAACAAACACTGCACACACACGATGAGTTTTGCTTGATTCCTGTGGAGGGAAAGTCTTCGATGCTCGATCAAGACCTGAAATCCAGTTGGCTCAGTCAAAAGGGACTCGCACAAGGACAGAGACGACAGGCTCTGCATCCAACCCATCAAAGTTAAGCATTGCTCTCCATAGAAACAAGAGATGGTGAAGGACACGAGAGAAGATGATAGGTTTGTGTGATCCCTGCGGAGAGTACAGGCTGAGGGTGAGAGACAGCACTAGGCCAGTCCTGAAACACAGCACTGTCACCTCTCGTCCCTGCAGACAAATATCAGTTCGACTGTACTGATGTGTACTGTCACTGCACCAGACGACGGCCAGCTCTTTTTAAGTTGGATTTCTATGTGAATTAAGTAAGGTTCAGTCCGCACATTGTGCTGTTTTAGAGAAATGTCCTGCCTGCAGGTAGAAAACTGCAGCTCCATAGCTATTTCAGCAAAATATCTCATCTGTTAAAAGCAAAAGATGTCGCACGAGTGCAGTCACTTTGCTCCCATTTAAAAGCGTATGGTAATTCCTGTAGTGTGTCATTGTGCTTTATAAATGATCCTACAATCCTTATGCAGTAAATACAACGACAAGTTGGCCTCAATTAATGTTTAAATTGATTAGAAACACTTTGCTTATTAGTGTTCTTTAGAGAGACACTCTAATAGAGGTTTTAACCTCCACAACAGCAGCCCAGCAAAGCTTTATTCTCTTCATTGTGATCTCGACAACAATGAGAGGGGGCGCTTGATAATCCCTGCCTCTCTTTCCCCGACTCTCTGTGGATTATTATAGGGAAATAAAAAGCTGCAGACCCTGTCAAAGCTTCCCAGAATACCTCCAGTCAGTCACTATGCTGCAGGTCTTTGGCAAGCTACTCCGGCCTTCATTTGCTGAGGACCAAACATGTTGAATGAGAAAAGAATTTGCACTGCTCAGAAGACCCCACAGTCATAGATATACCATCTCAAAACACATGAAATTTCAATTAGCCCCTTCATTCTCACACAACTGCAAATAAAACAACTGCCATCCATCACGATACACAAGCTCACACAGGTAAACAGGCACAAGTAAACAGGCATAAATAACAAGGGCACAAATGGACTTTCAAAAACTGCTCAGTAGGAGAAAGGAGCCCTTTCATCTTCCACTCGCATTGCAATTAGGGTGATAAAGTGTCAGACTACTCCTCAGCTGTAGGCTTTTGTCCTGTCATGCGCAAGTCCGGGTTTATGAATGAGTGCTGTACAAAAGTGCATCAGGGAGTGGGAGAACATCTTATCAGACATTCACTGAAGAACAATCCAATAAAAAGCAGGTCACCGAGGCTGTTGAGTGCCTGCCTGCCTATCTCAGCCAGGTTCTAATCACATCTGAATGAAGCCATCCATTCTGATTACAGAAGAGCAGACCAATTAAACACAGCCATGTTGTTATTCCTCTCTCATTAGCCATGGAGTGTGTATGAGAATAATCCCCCCCCCAATCACAGACAGGGCCAATCTCTCTCTCCACACATACAAACACACACACACACACACACACACACACACACACACACACACACACACACACACACACACACACACACACACACACCCATACACACACACACACACTTCTATCAAACCAGTGCACAGCAATCCTTCGGGAGCAGAGCTTATTTATTTATAGAGCCTGTGCCAAGTTCAGTGGCTTTTCCATTATTAATGATAATGAAACCTACCAAGCCATGTAACACACAAAATTTTAAAACAGCCAAGCTCAGTTGTGTCATGGTGTGGCATATTAACAGGGCGAGAGATGTAAGTGACTGTGAGTCTGCTGTGTGTTGTCAGCAGAGTGCTGTGCTGGCAGTTGTAGTGATTTTAAACAGCTTTCGGCTCTGATACAAAAGGGAACTCGGTGCCAAAATAAACCATGTGACTGATTGAGAATTTCACAGTAACAGTCACAGCGATTTGACACTGGCGGCTGCTTCATGTTAAGGGGATGCTACTGAATATTTACACAGAGATATTTATACTATATCTATATCATAAGGAAAGCATTAGAGGCAGTAGCACACAGTAAGTTTCCACTGAAGCTAACTGCTCCATTCAGTGCAGTACAGAAGGGAGGAAAGGCATTCACTGTGAAATATAATCATACCATTCTGTCTGAATTTGTCAAAAGAAAAATGTTTAATTGCTTAATATCGACTTTTGGAAATTGCCCAACTTGAAATTACTTACTGTGAATTAAAATCATATAAATTAAGTAAAATATTTCAATGCTATAAAATCAACCACACTTTAATGTAAATATAAAGTGTTCAGAAGTGATCACATTTCACAATTAGGTTTTCAGTTCTTCATAAGATTCAAATCCTTACGTTCTTTGCTTCTATAAGTAGCTACAAAACAGTGTTGGGAATTCATTCATGTATAAAGGACAAGGGCCTGTTTTTTTTGTTTTTTTTTTAAATAGTACGTGGTTAATGAATGCAGTTTTGTTGTGGAACCACTTCATTGATCTGTAATGAGAGCTCTTACTGTTGTGCTACCTGTGTTTGTTGGTGATGGGTGCATCTGAAACTGTGAAGTATGATAACCAGTGAGAGCTCTTGGTGCATCCCCAGCTGATCAGCCAAAACAATGCCCCAGAGAGCCATATAAATAATGATCTGGAAAACTGAAAAGGAAATGGGGAGACAACCTTTTAATTAAAATGACAATTTACAAAAAAATAAAAAGAAAAATTAAATTAAAAAAAGCCACTTTATTTTCACTTTGAAAATTAATTTGTGAGATTAGTTTTAAAATCCATAATTTATTTGGTATATAAGTAGTACCAGATTTTTTTTTTTAATTTTGATTGTTTAATGTAAATATTTTAGATTTAACTTTGAATGTATTAATGTATTCATTTACTGATTTATAAAGTCATTTATTTATTCAATTTTTTTTTCTGTCCAATTAATTATCATTTCATAACTCAACTTAACAGAGTTATGTCAAATGTTGAGCAGCTCAACATCATCACTATCACCAGCTGCACCTGACACAGTGGGAGATGATCTGCTCTTGTGTGATGTCTTGAATCTTTTCACTGATTTGCAGGATCAGTGCCATCATGTCTAACAGAAATCAGTAACTCAATTCAGAAATGTCACAGCTTTTGCATTCAACCCTTGCATCAAGCTGCCAACAAGTCATATGATCCAAGCAGCGCTGGTAGAGATGTGCACTTGAAGACTGAACCTCTGCTCATACAGCAGCACAGTAACAGTCTTGGCACGGCATCTTCCTATTAATTAAGGGAAGATTCTAGTAGCTGTGGCCAAACTCACAACCAAGAACGGCGTGCAGAAGGCTGCTGCCGTTTGGGAGGTTTCCAACCACATCAAAGCATCAATTTGGTGAGATGGGATTGTTTGCCTCTGAAGCCTTGCCCTCCATTTCTGCTGCTACGCTTTTAGATTCTATCATCAGCAGGAGCAACACTAGCTAAGACTAAAAGATATGGAAAATAATAAATATAATGATAATCAGAAGATCTTCTGATGATATCAATATAATATATATCACATGTTAGTGCAGGGAAAAGAAAATAACCCCAGATACTGTTCTTTGCAATGGACTGCATGATAATATAATTTTTTAAATAATAATATATATATATACTACTATATATAATACTATTTTAAAAAATCTAACGCTTGTCCTGGAAGCTTTAATCTTGGCTTTTGCTTAATCTTTATTAGCTTCATTAATTAAAGAACCTATTGATGATAATGGTCAATATATCACAATAATCAATACAACCATTAAGCAAAAGTGACCACAACAGTCCTCAGCCACATTATAGAGCCCCAGCAGAGTCAAACTTCAAGGGTGAAAAAAGGACTGGAAACAAGCACTTTTTTTTTTTTTGTCCATCATGTTTTTCAATAAATATTTTTTTTTGGCAGTTTTCAATTACCAACACTGGGAGCTGCACGGTAACACTGAATAACAGTAATTGCAGTGAAACTGACTGTGCAAGACTAATGTTTAAAATTCACCAGTGTGAAAGAACACTTCAGGACTTACATTATTGAAAGCTGAATTGTTTAGCGTTTCAGAAAATCCCTCTATTGTCCACAAGCAATTCCACCCAAGGCAAAGTTTTGTAGCTAAAAACACTCTCTAACTTTTAAATCTTCAAATAACATTCATTACAGCATTCGGATGTTTTGAGTGAGATTAATATTTGGCAGCCGTACCTAAAAAACTATAACAGGAAATGTTAAAAAAACTGATTAGATCTTTTTATCCATCTGATTTTATACAATATATATTAAATTTTGATATAACCTATTTTCTCCCCTGATTTTTTTTTTTTTTTTGGCACACCACTGATGGTGGAGATGCTACTGAATGGGAGACAATCTTCACATCTCTCACTTATGTATGCACACACATACATACACACACACACACTTTTACTGGGATGGTACAAAGACAAAGACTGGCACACATTTCCAGGCTGTGACCCTCTGGATTTGCTTCAAATTTGTAATGGGACATTTAGAGCAGAAGAGAAAGCGGCCGGGGGAGCAGCACAGACAGTACAGCACCTAAAGAAAGAAGAGACATGGCCTGGAAAACTTTCACTAAAACATGGGACAGGCTTTGCTACACTCTCTTCAACTTGTCTAGACACTGTCGGGTCCTTAATACACAGTGCTACAGAAGCAGAGGCTGTTTGTATCCCACGGCGAGGCATCCCTAAAGAGAGAAGCTGCAGATAAGGAGTGTGTTTACCAGTGACGGAAGCCCATCTACTTTGTACATACAAGCCACATATCTTAGCTCAGCAATGATGGATTCACATTACAGTTTTAAATCAGCCCACATCTTAACTCTGCGAGCAGACACACCCCTACAAATCTCCAGCCACTAAAGTTTACGCAGCCAACGAGCTAACAACAGTGGAATGTGACCTTGGACTCCACTTGACATAAAATCTCATCATTTCCTCCACACTGTAATATCCACAAACACCAACAGCAGGCACCGCATCAGGCCTGCCTCAATCCTTCGGACAGAGGAAAACCACCCCCTCTGAATAACACTGTGATCCTTGGATCCCCATTCAGCTTTACACACTGAAATCAAAAGACTTACATAACACCATGCTTTCACCAAAGCATTTTCTCAAGCAGTATGACTTTCCCCTCAAAAGGTACAGGATTTAGACGTGTTTTAAGACATAATATTCACAGGCAGATGTACAATCCTGAGTAGATGAAGGTATTATTGTTCGACATACCTGACCATTCTGGAGGCGTCACATTCAGACCTGGAAGGCAGAAAAACACTGGTTCAATGATTTTGTTGAGCCGACAGACACAAGGATGCTGCAGTATGGCAGTAATGCAGATAAAGACATGTACAGTAACATAAAACACCTCACTGACCACCATCGCTTGAATCAGCAAGTATATTACAGCAGCCAGATTTAGCTGTTTGGCACTGAGGGGTGTTTTACTATGAAGCGGATCAAACTGGTGTCCTAAATAAAAAAAAAGGGCTGCACTTTCCTGCAAATTCCTGCAGCAACTTAAATGTGACATTCAGAGAATTATACATTGATATTCAACTGAGTGTGTCAAAAATGTCTCCTCTGCCAATGCAGGGCTTATTATGAATACAAAGAACCTTGTCCTTGCAGATACACACAGTTTTATTTATTTAGTTTGGTGCTGATTAAACTCTACGGTGATTTTTGAGGCCATAGTTAGTGATGGTACAGTATTGGATTAAGAGAAATTTTGTGTGACCAATACATAAGAAAACAAGGGTGGATAAAATGTTGAAAACACTTCTCAGTGCCATGTAGTCCAACACAACATCCCACAACATGTAACATGTTACAATGGTCTCAAGGCCAAAAAGCTGTTTTTCAAAGATATTTTGACATGTCTTAGTAGGAGAAAAAAAAGTAAAAATAATAATAAAAAAAAAAAAAGATTGGTGGCTGAATTCAATTTAGTTTCCTCACTCTGAGGGTCTTGGCGATTTAAGGTTCAATCACCAGTATAAAAGATGACCAAATGTGTAAATACCTGGAAATACCTTGTTTTTCACTAAAAAGCCAAAAGGTACAAGTCTTAAAAACACAGAAACACAAACTCCAGCTTGACAAGAAACAGCTCATCATCATTTTACATTAACCTCTAATGGAAGGAGGAAACTAAAGATTGAGGAAACTGTTGAGGAAACTTACAAAACAATCTACAGGATTCTCTGATAGTTTTGGATGAATTCAGCAACATGGGGCAGTGATTTTTTTCATAGCTGAAAAGATGAACCATTTGAATTTGCTGCTGCTCTGACTGGATTCTCCTTCATAGCAAGGGCAGCTGAGGGTCATGGGTATTGTATAAAAAGTAGTTAAAGTTACTAGTGCGCCTTGCACTGGTGCTATAAAGTCTAGGGAACACACTTTAGAACAAACTTTTTTTTTAAACACAAGACATCATGTACCACAAGTAAAACACATCAAACCATCAGTCTGATGCATCTTTGGCTCTGCGTATGTATTCACGTGTTTGCTGTTGTACACTCTACGCTTTCCATTTCTGTCATGAAATTTCATAGCCACTTTTAGAAACAGTCTGCAGCAAATGGCTTTCCAACAGCAAAGGAAGTACTCTTTACACCACAGAAATAAAATGTGGCCTGTTCTGTGAACCATAGCGCTAAGGAGCAGTAAAGCGACTGCATGGCTGCATCAGGGCAAATTTATGAGCCCCCTTGTCGCCTCGTTTCACTTTTCACATGAAGAAAACAATGAGTTATTCATGGTGAAAACACAATACAATGACTGACTATACCATTAGGTACTGTAGCTGCAAAGGTTCTTCTTAGAAGGGGTGTACTGTTCAACTTTTTGTGTTGAGCTGGCTTGAGGAAATAATGATCCTCTCTATTGTGTAATACTTTGGTCAATTGTGGTGACGTTTTCCCTCATCACTCTTTACTTGCTTGCTTTCTTTTCTGTTAGCTGTGCACCTTTCTGTTCACTAAAGAGTCACCTGTATTGCTTAAACAACTGCTTTTGACTGTCTAGCGTATCAGCAAAGATGTCCAAACATCCTTTAATTATTCCATAAAGCACAGAGCTTGGTACCACTAGTGTTTTCATTACAGCAAACCCCATTATGACTGTGGAATTCGGCTGAGGTGAAAACTAGAGCTGGGTCAATATAATGCAGTGATAGGATGAGATTCATTGACACGCATGCTGCAGTCCAGATCCAATGGCAATTACTGAAGCTATCGATTGCTGTGTATACAATGCATCACTGAAAAAAAAAAAAATGATCAGACCAAAACCATATTTCACAAATCTTTTACTGAATGATATATTTGTCTTTTCAGCTGCTTCCCGCCCAGTCATGCACACCAAACATCCTCAGAGTATACCACAGCTAAGAAGAAGAGGTCAGAACCCTGGACAGCTCCTCTGTCCTGCAGAAAGGCCCCTGCAAACTAACAATACAACTATCTGGGTCATGCCCGGATTATTATTAGTACATTCGGCATGAGTGTCACACCTGTACAGGAGACAGCTGGCCAGTCTGCTACATCTAACACAGCGTGAAGTGTCATCAGTCATTGGTATTCAAGCAGAACTTCATTTATTCCCTCCATTTCTGAGCCGCTGGCTTGTTAAGTTAAAGCTGCAGGTGACAACAGAGCCACGCTTTACTTTTACTTTGAGTGTCTTTGAGTGAAACAGAATCAGTAGACCTTGAGGAGTGGCACTCATTGGATTTGAGCTAAACTGCTACGCATTTGGTATAACTTTAGAACGCAGTAGACACCAGCTCTTTCAGAATGTATGATTATGAGACAGGCACACTGATGAAGTATTAATTAATACTGCTTGCAGTCTAGACAAAGCTCATTTGTCTAGTCAGGAAATGAATGAATTCCACATTTTATTGCCTTATCTAAGCAGAATCAATCATCCTCATGATGATGGATACGTGATTGGAAGTCAGAATGTGAAAGTTCAACTGTTTATCTTCTGCACTGCGCAGAAACTCTGGCTACTGAGGTTCATTAAGGTGCATTCCCAAAGTCTTTTAAATAATGCATGAAATGCCGAATCCCACTGAGGGTATCATTCCACAGGAAGGCCTCCACAAGCCGTAGGATTAGTTTCTCCCACGGTGGCCAACAGAGAAGCCAAATCTCCTATGGAAGAATTAAGACTTCAACTCAGCTGTTTCCTGAAACCATATCTTACACTTGTGTCTTTACTGTCATGTCGCTGTTTCTGACCTGCCCTTTACCTTTGTACGTGTGTGTGTATGTGCGGTATACATTTGTGCCCTTTTTTCCCCCTGCAGCCCAAACATAGAGTCTGTTGCAATGAGGACAACCTGTTTCCTGTTGTGAGAGAGGAAACGGACAGAGGGCACACCCAGTGCAAAAAAAAAAAAAAAAATGCTGACTCAGAGTTTATCAATCTGCCTTTCTGCAAGAGTAAGTGCAACTGGACACGACTGCAGAAACGCACGACTCTGCTCATTTAATCATAGCTCCCTGCCTCGCTTCAAATGAACTGGAACATCATATACTGTAGGCCTCAAAGCCGCAGTGATTCAAACATCACCATCTTGCTGCCCATGCATCCCTGTTCTGAATGTGCTCATAGCCTATTTTTAGTATAACCATTGCTGTTATTTCAAACACAGCACCATGTATCATAAAGGCTTGGACACTTCCCCCTAGAGCAGTTTTACTTTCCTCGTCTCCCTCAGGAAAGACCAGCTCCGGTGTAATTATAAATCCATTATTTGTTTTTTGCTATAAAATATTGAGTAGGGTTAAGCCGTGAAGAAATGACTTCTAGCACTTCATCATATTACCGCCTTTATTATGGCAATAAGAAAAAAAAAAAAAGTAGAGTGCTAAGGCAATAAAGGAAATACATGCGTGGCTATTTCCTTTCCTGAATTCAGAAGAACATCAGAGGTAATTACAGTTTGTCCAAGGTGTGTGAGTGATGACACGTTTTTATGAACTTTATGTAATTATGAACTTCACAGAGTCCTTAACTGAACTGCTTAGACCAGAGTTATTTCAAAAGTTACCCAAACAAGTTCTTGGGTTTACTGAATTTACTGTGTCACGCGGCGGCAACCGTGACAGCCATGAAACGCTTCAAGCTTTAGCAAACAAACCCCTTCAAGCTGTGATGAAAAAGAATAAATCACATCCGAAGTAACACTGAATTTACAAAACTTTCAATCGAACACAAAAAAAAAAAGGCACAGCACTTCTTGCAATTTTGCGGCTCTTGCCTCCATTCACAACAATGTCACCAAATGATCAATGACTTGAACCGGAGGACTGCTATAACAGCTCACTCACACTGACAGGTTCCTCAGAGGAACACCGCGTAGCCCCACGTTCTTCTACAGTATTTCATATTTATTGTCAGTATTTTATAAGATACATTTTTCTAAACAGAACACTGCAGTCAAGATAAAGCGCGTAGCTTTTCAACATTTGATGTAGATTTTGTTCCTGCTCTCATGACATGCGTGTATGCCTTTATATCTTCTTCCCTCGGTTTAAGGGTTTTTCTCAGTCTGGTGCATAAATGAGTGGTATTCATCATGTGTTAGGCTCCTCCATGCACTACATACTTCTGGCGTCCATTTTACTGAGACCTAAATGATGTGTATTAATCAGCAACTAATTACAGGCAGAAATGTGTCTGGCTAAGCAGATCTAATGAGTCCAGCCCAGTCCTCTGTAGTGGTGTGCTTCTCATGGTGCTGTCAAATTATGTATCTCTAAGGAGTTACTGGTGCGTGACCCCCGATGGCTGTCTGCCCTTGCATAAAGGGAGGGTGGCAGTCCATCACAAACACACACTTTCACACACATACATACACACACACTGGCGCGTATTGCCAAAAACTGCTCAAAACAGTTCACCTGCTGCCTTCATCCACTTTCATTTCTCATCACCTACTCATCTAACGCTGTCCTACAAGTCAATATAGTATATTATTTAGACAAGTGCCAAGGAGCATGAGATGCACCAGCAGGGGAACTGGACCTTTAAGAATTGATATACTGACTGTCACTCATCAGTATTGTTGTCAAGCTGGGAGCGGTGCCTTTATTGATGTGCATTTGGAAGACATTTCATCTGTCTTGGCCACATTTAGGTTACGCGTGCCAAGGTGAAATCTCACATTTAAAGCTGCAGTTTGGACTGCAATCTGCAACCATTACTCTGTTATTTCTGACCTAAAGGGAGGAAATTAACCAACTTCTACACTGAGTATTTCAAAACACACAATCAAACAAAAGTGATCTGATCTTAATAAGATCTGACTTTTAAATCTCGGATCCTTAAAGCTGAAAAGCCAGACAGCCCTCTTCTCCAACCCTGGCTGCAGCAAACACCTGACCTAACACACAGAGCTGGATACGAGGAAATCTCACTTTCAATCTGGCTGCATTCCTGAACATATTGCTTGGATTTAGATCGCCACTCAGAATCTCTTGTAAAGTCAGGAGTACACAGAACACATCGCAGGTCACTGTGGAAACATGCATATTATAGCCCAGCAACTATGAGTGGAAGCAATGAAGTTGAACGACCACGTCGTTATCTGCCCAGTGTAGTTAGATATGCCAGCTATGTTAAAACCACACAAACGAGTCACAATAATCAGAACCAGAACTGCAGAGGAGATGTTGTGAACCACTGAAGCGAAATGTTTATGACTCCAAACTACTTCCCACATAAATTTCAGCCCAAATACTGGTTGTCAAAGGCCTAGTCAACTATGAGGAAGTCCATGTTTGATATCTAACCGCGATGACTGAGAGGATGTGTGAGTAGTAGCTTCTCATCTGTGTTTAGCTGTTGACTCAGCCTCCACCTCATCAGCAATACACACACACAGACACAGACAGACACAGACACACACACACACACACACCCTGTATTCCCACTTGGCAGAAAACTAGTGGCAGCCTTTCAAACAGCTCTCCACAGGTACTATGCTACAAATTGCCTTCGATTCAGCTGCTGCATCAGCTGGTTTTGACAGCTGCGAGGCGGATAATTGGTTCAACTGTGAAGAAATAAAGAATGAACAGGCGACTGTACTTTGGCCTCGTAGACCCACCAAATGCGCTGTTTTAGTGTTGATCACAATTTGTAATGATAAAAGAGAGTGGAAAGGAATTTTAAGACTTGGCTAGATTGAAGTAAATAGGGGGTAAATTAAACATAAAGTGTGCATCAACTTCACAGAATACATTTAACAGTTGTTCTATATTGGATTTTTCTCACAAACTGACAAAACAGAAACACTGAGAACAGATTACGTAATGTTGTATATGCCTATCACAGAAAGCTGCCTTTACCTCCATGGACCCGTGGTTTGCTTTTTGAACACAAACCTAATTATATAAATAAACTGAAAACCACGTTTTATTATTGCATTTTTGTGTTTATGCATGCTGAGCTAAGCTAACAGGCTGTTGGCTGTAGCTTCATATTTCATGTACAAACATGATAGTGGTATCAATCCTCTCATCTAACTCTTGTCCAAACAGCCCAAAAATGTCATACTGTTCCTTTAAGATTTGTTTGTCAAACTCACTTTGAAAAGGCTCAAACCCCGAACCACTATCAATGAACAAGACCCCTTCACCCCAACTTATAAATGATGGATACTTTATTTGTTCCCTGTGGGGAAACTGGTTTGCAGCATTATTACAACATCACAGAGCCACTATCACAGAGTCACCAGTGGCATACTCCTCATACACGTACACATACCCATACAGAGTCAGACCAACTCACACATATGGCCATACCCATTTCTCGTACCTTTTGCCAGAGAAAACTGGCCAGACCAGTGCGACTTTAAGATAATTACAGAGCCCCTGTGGAGTTTTTTTTTTTGCAAACCAAATCACTGTTTACATTCAGTGTTACTCGCCAAAAGCATTGTGTATTTCCTTGAGGACTAACAAACATATGTTGAATTGTTTTCCTCAAAAAACGCGTGCATGCTTTCGAGTTCTCACGGGGACAAATAAACCGGGGACCCGCTTCTATCAACACATCTCCGTTACAGACATATGCAGCCATTTATCCATTAAGGTCCTGTTTGCAGATCATACAGGCAGTATGGCAATGAGACAAAGGGCTCTGCTTTCATACCATCTTGATTTCTTTCATGCTGAGAGTTAGAAATCTGAGCGTGACTGCAATCTCAATATCTGTTTTTTTTTGTTTTGTTTTTTTAATAAACATCTGAAATGAAGCTGCATTACCCTGCAAATATTATGTAATGTGAAAACAGTATCAAATGTCACAGGAATTAATAGCAGGACTTTTTCTTGCTCTCTTGCTCGTTAAAAGTTACATCAGAGTTTTATTTAAACGTAACATGGCTGTCTGACTCATACTAAGATGTACCATCCGACCCCCCTTGGTGTGGCCTTTCCCAGTAACACCACCAGATAGAGGTAACAGCGCTCATTAAGGCTATCATTATCCTTTCTTGTGGGACAACCAGCTACATCAAAGAACAAAAAAACAACCTTAACTCTGTCTTAATAGGCCTGAATGAGGGAACCAAAGGTCAACAGAGCCTGGCTTCCTTCCAGCAAGACTGCAGCCACACTGAGATGCAAGGAGTGACCGTCCATTACAGATGAAGGCAGCCTGCAGCCGATTTTGAGTGCAAGTTGCAAACTGTCTTTGCCCACTGCTTGAGATTTATAGGTGGCTCTGAATGCAAATCATCCTTGTGTAGACATTAATCTAGCAGGGGTATTTCATTAGAGGGGGCTTTGCTGGAGAGAGGGAGTTCATGTGCTCGTAAATTTGGTTTGGCACACTGATTGTTCAGCAGATCGCCGGGTAAATGAGTGGATGCCGCCAGCCACAAGAAGCAGCTTTCTCCATCATGCTATTATTTCCTACCGAGGGGTCCCAAAACACATGCTAAAGCTGTTACGCTGGCTTGGGGTGAACTATTTATGAACTTGCCAATCTCCAGTCTACGGGCTCCATCCAGGGGACTCGGTAAGGGCAGCTGAGGTTTTCTTAGGCAGCAAATTACAGAAGAGAAGCCAAGACACAGTCGCTCAAACCAATACAGAAGGCAATATGAAACCACAAGTGACTCTTTGAGAGATAATTCACTATAAGCCAAAATCGACAACCTAAAATAACCTTTATCAAATACTTCAATAGCTATTGACTAAATCCTCTGACTATTAACTCCTCTGGCTTGATTCCAGACTCATCAGAGATGTACTGTTTAACAGACAAGGTCAATGTTGTAATGAGATGAATGAAATATACAGAATTACCTGAGTATATCATAACAACTTGAGTTCAAAAACATGACATATTGCAAAACACCTTGTAACATCACATTTTCTGTTCTAACCCTTCTAAAAACATAAACCTAGAAAGTGAATGGAACAATTTAAAAGAATAAATTAATGTTTATGTTTATTCATCTCTTTGTTCAACTATTCAGGTTGGACTTCTGAATTCCACCCTTGTTTGTTTGTCCAAGTTTCTCCATGTGTTCTTCATGTAAACTATAAAGTAGGACTGCAAGTAAAAATTATTTTCTTTAGTTGATTAATCTACCATTTACTCTACTCAGATTTCTGGCCAAGTCTGACCAACAGTCCAAAACCCACAGACCGTTCACTTTTACTACAATGTATGACAAGGAAAAGCAGCAACTCCTCACATTTGAGAAGCTGGAACTATCAAATGTGTGGCACTTGTTTCTTGAAAAATCACTCAATTGATTCAATTTCTGTTGACCTACTGATCAGATAGTTAGCAAATCACTTCAGATCTACAGATGTATTCAGACTATGGTGAAATAAAATCCCCAATCAGCAGCTGAATAGTCATAAACAACAGTAAAATACATCATCACATCAGTGTTTAGCATTCAACTAAACACATTCAATCAAGTACTGCTGCTTTCACTAGTCAAACATTCAACTGCAGATCCTGAGCATCAAAGCAATCACTGTTTAGTAGCAGCTGAACATGTGAAATGAATGTAAACCGTTCTACAAAATATGGTTAGACAGTATGTAATGCCTGAAGAAAATCTTTTCGTTTCCTTTTTTCTCACAAATCCTTCGAAATGGTAACTAGGCCTTGCTTTGGCACACATCCTGGCCAAGATCTGGCACAGAGTCAACTACTCAAAAGCTTTGCTGCTCATTCATCAGCATCGAGACATTCATAATAGCTCCATTAGAGCATTAACAGGGAGAGCGTTGCAATGATTTGTCACGTTATTCATCAATATTTGATCATTCAAGATTACTCATGCTTCTTTACTGACTGGGATTCATACTGAATCTAAATGACTGCATGCCTCTGCCAACTAGTCAAGTGGCAGTTTACAGCCACGTCTGTTCAGATACATATGACATATGTACTGAAGACTTTGAAGAAATTTTATAAAATAATGCATAATTGCATAATTAGCAAATGAATTCATGAGTTATGGCAAAAAAAACTGCTTTGTGTGGTCACAGTGACCTTGACCTTTGATCAGTTCATCCTTGAGTCCAAGTTTGTGCCAAATTTTGAGAATTTCACTCAAGATGTCCCTGAGATATCATGTGGGACGGACGGACAGACAACCCGAAAACATGATGCCTCCAGCCACAGCTGTTGCCAGCGAGAAGGCATTTTAAAAAAAACCTACACAAACACTGCTGCTGCTGCAGCCATCAAATCTAAGTCCACTCCACATACAGCACTCCTGTTTTCTATATGAAGATCTACTTTTAAATATATCTTTAGCACATTTCTGAAAACTCAAAAGAGGACTATGCAGAAAATGACACATCAGCTTTGTCAAATGAAAGTATTTGCAGACACCATTTCCACTCCAAACCCCAGAGGACAGTTTCAGATCACGGTGGATCCACTCTGATTAAACCACCAGCCTCTACTGCATCATGCAAGAAACTGCAGCTGCAGAAATGTGCCGCTCTATCTTGCATTACCTGTCATTTAATGCCATAGCGAGAATAAGGGATGCAAGTAACTGTAGAGCTGTTAAAAACAAACACCATTAGGAGAGAAAACTGCGTGTGGTCAGCATAAACACTGCTGGACTAAAGGGCTGACAAGGCAGGCAACTCAGGAGCCATGAGCACAAGAAACCTGATATGTGTGTGTAATTGCTAATTCTTGCCAGAGCGCAACATCAACCTTCTCTTTAAACAGACTTTAACTTAAACTTAAGAAACTGTGAAAACAGGAGATGTTTTAGATTTACATTTACAGAAAACTATCCGCTGAGAGAGACTCCCACTCTGCTGATCCTGATCCTGCTCAACCAGCTCCTGCGGGTTACAATCACCTGGGTGGATGAGTTTATGGATCCACATTAGGGTCAGTGCACACCGAGATGATTTCCAATGACCGCCAATGTTACTTAGGAGCCTGTTCTGCAGAATTCACAGAGAAATCTGTTGACTTGACATTACAGGTTCCACTATCAGTCGTGCATCACATTTCCTGATCCCTGCACTTTGTTTCTAAAACAGTATAGAGGGAAAAACCGTACAAACTATCTACAGGAAAAAAAAAGCCTTCCGTTTACAGTCAACCCAAGAATCAGCAAACAATCTAATGTATCCTTCAGAAGAAGGAATTTTCTAATCAGCTGTCACTTGTTCTGGACCAGAATATGACTGTTTAAGACTGTTTATCTTTTCTTTTTATTCCATCATTATGTCACTTAAAGATGACTTGTTAAAGTACTAACTGAGAACTGACAGCACAGCTTACAACTACCCATATGCAGTATGAACAAACAACATACGCTGTATTCAAGATGACCATCTAAAACAAATGAGTCAGACTGCTTCTGCATGCAGGCACTTGCTACAAGCTGAAAAACAAGAACTAAAAAGAAAAGGGAAGCAAAGAACAATACAAAAAAAAACCCTGATATATCTAGCCCTATTGAGAGTAAAACACATAATGACTATAAATTCTAAGGATGCACCGATACCACATTTTTTCAATCCAAGTACAAGTACAAGTACTTAAATTTGAGTACTTGCCGATACAGAGTACCGATATGAGTACTTATTAATGCCATTACACTTCGTACATTTACTTGAAAACATGTTTTATTTTCATCAAATATTGTTTCATTCTCTGGCTGTAAGAAATTGCTGTGACTGACATTTGAACATTACATTATATATGGCATTGCCACACATTTTACTCAAATAGAAGTACTGTTATTGACATTTTAGCATTCAACTGCATCTTTTTTTTAACAAACAGCCTTGCCACATATTTCACTTAAATATAGCCTTGAAATATAACTGTACCAACATAAAACTGGCAGAGCAACTAAGGCATTATCATGTAATCAGCAACGTCTGTCAGTCAGAACTAAGTCTATTTTGAAAAAGTGAGGGGCAAGTTTTTTTTAATGAAAAGCAGCTTCTCTGCATTATCAGCTGTTAGTCTGTTTCGGTTTTCATCTACAATGTGGGACACTGAGCTGAAAAGCCTTTCACTTTCCACACTGCTGCATGGTGCTGAGAGGTATCTCCGTGACATCTGAGCCAGAGTGGGGAACCGCACTTTATTAACCCCCCAGTACTGCAACGGGTTGTCTTCCCGAGCAGTTGTGGTCTCTCCAAGGTAGGTCTCTAACTGAATGGCAGCACCCACTGGTGCATGGCTCTGTGATACCAATTGCTGCTCATTTGCTATTTCTTCAAACACACAGTCCAAACTGCTGCTGGCTTCTGCCTTGAGAAGCTTTTTGGCAGGTGGCTCTCCCAGATCTTCCTCTGTCTCTCCTCTGTAAACCCTCTGCAGCTCCAGCTTCACCATTTCCTTGGCGTCCGTAGCAGTGTTGATGTTTGAGAAAAAACGATCTTTATACCTAAAACAGTGAAAATAATATATTAGCCGTTTACAGACAAGCTAGTCGGGTACTGTTAGAATGAATCAGTTACATCATTACTTTCAATTAACTTTAAGTAAGCTGATTATTCACGAGTTAAATGATAACATGTTTTAGGTTGGTTATAATGAAAAACTTTGTTTTTATGATATTCTCTTCTTAGCTAAGCACACAAAGACTGACACACACTTTACCTTGGATCGAGTACAGTTGGGATGCAGTATAAAGGGTTTTTCTCCGTGTCAATGAATCTCCTCTTGACAGCTGCAGCTAAGGTCCCCTTCATTGTTTTGATGCCATGATCACCGTCTGTTTCTTTGTTTAGAAGTCTTAAAAGTACGGCCACAGCAGGAATGACATCAGATGCCAATGCATCAGAGGAGCTTACTTTTCGTGTTAATTCCTCAAACGGAGCCAGGACAGTAATAGCCTTCTCCAAAAGTGACCATTGGTGAGCCGTGAGATTGTCGGGAAGCCCATGCTCAGACCCGTATATTCCCAGAGCCCTCTTCTGCTCAACGAGAGACTGCAGCATGTAGTACGTGCTGTTCCAGCGGGTCTGCACGTCCTGTTGGAGTCTTTTTATTGGCTGGTTGAGCTGCACCTGAATATCTTCAAGGCGGGAGTAGGCTAAGGCGGAATGTTTAAAATGTCCAACTATTTTTCGCCCGACTGCCACAGCATCAGCCACGGTCCTCTGAGCTAAAAGCCCCTCATTGACAGCCAGCTGGAGGGTGTGTGCCACACACGGCAGGCTCGGGAGTCCAGCATCACTCATGGCTTTGATCATGTTTTTCGCGTTATCACGTAGCACAACATGAACAGAACTTTTAGGGACCCCCCATGTCTGAAGCATGTCATCAAACACGCCTGCAATCGCTTGGCTGGTGTGCGAACCCCTAAATTGTTTTGCATGCAGGACGACTCTTCGCGGAGTAAAATCCTCGTCAATCCACTGTGCAGTTAAACTGATGAGGGACACCGGGCTGACGCTGCTCGTCCAAATATCAGTGGTGAAGCTCAGGGCTGAAATGTCTTGCAACAGGCTGTGGATGTGCCTCTTCACAAAGTCGTGTAGCTTTGGCAACACTGTGTCAGTGATGTGGTGTCGGCTAGGGATCTCATACCTCGGCTCCAATACGCTGAGAAGACGTCTAAATCCCACATTATCAACAACCGATAGCGGCTGGTCATCAAGAGCAATGTACTGGGTAAGAGCCTCTGTTATTTTCACTGCGCGCGGGTTGTCTCTTGACATCTTCTCCCTCTTCTCCAGAGTTTGCTGCAAAGTTGGTTGTTGCCGTTTCCCGCTGTTAGCAAACTCTTTGAACTCGGCGTTGTGTTGGTTTTTTAGATGTTTTATCAGATTGCTTGTGTTGAAAGTACTCGCTTTCGTCCCTCCTCTTGACAACTTTGCAGAGCATAATTTACAGTCTGCTTTACTCTTGTCGCCATCATCCACTTTGAAATACCTCCACACCGCCGACATTGCTCCTCCTTGCTCTCAATTAGCACCTGACCGCCCAACTGAACGTCGCGCTGCCGTAAAGTGGTATCGGGTGCTGTGGTATCGGGACACTTTTATGAATACGAGTACGAGTACATGAACAGGGTATCTGACAGATACCCGATGCTGGTATCGGTATCGGTGCATCCCTAATAAATTCACTACATACTACATGACAACCTGCACGTACTGACAAGAGTGTACAAGTAATGGAATTAAACTAGCAAAAACAGCAGCAAAAGCAAAAGAAATTCTATAAAGAAGTAGTGAAGTCACTTGGGGATGACAATAAATATGGTAAGAGAAAAGAACAGAATAAAAAAGGAGAAACATAATTTAACCTTATATGGTCCTTTCCCCAAAAGCCCAACCAAAGCTTATTTTTATTCCTAATAATTTGAACACTCAGCATGAGATCAGCTACATATGCACACTGCATTCACAAAAGGAACTGGACCGCTTCAGAACTTGCCTGAGAATCATCAGGTTTTTCAGATTTCTTCAGGATCAAAGCAATCCAGTCATAGCTATCAGTGCATCCAATGGTACACAGAAAGGGGAACTGTTAATAACTAATTCCATATTCTTAACTTTCCAAAATGTAAATAACTATAGGCTAAAAAAAAAAAAAAAAAAAAAAAAAGAGAACGATTTCCATACTCAGCAGCTACCATTCTCATCTCAAGGCACATGGTCTCAAGTTCAAACCTCACTGAGCCCCTTAAGCAAGAATTTCCCCCACAAGGGCCAATAAAGTAAAGCATATACCTACACTCAGCATAGGGATATGAAGATATGAAAATATGCAACATGTCTCTTCGGTTTTGTGTGGAATCTTACAGATGTAGTGATTACAGTCTCAGGAAAAAGGTGATGAGGATCTGTTCCATCTCCCAAGGGATTACAAGCTTAGCTTCCTGGCTAAACCCAAGGAGGCAGATACTTGAATGTAATTAAACATGTCATTCGGGGGAAAAAAAAACAAAACAATACCTCCCTGTCTTCAAGGAAGAGCTTGTCATATTGAAAGTTAGATGAGAAGATCGATATCACTCTCGTGACTGCACCGTAAATATGAAGCGTCAAGGAGGAGACAGCTGGCATAGCTTAGCTCATTCCTGGCAAGAAAACGAAAAAGCCTATTTCCCAAAATGTCAAACTATCTCTCAGGGAAAAGGGCTCAGAGGACTGTGCTAAACCTGTCTACATGTGTTTTGCGGTTAGGAGATGATACAGGACTTACATGCAGGAAAGAATACTAACTGATGGTCTACTGGTTTTCCATCATATCAGCTAGTTAATCGCAATTACTTTATGTCACTGGCACTGCATTCACCTGTTTCCTTAGTGGATGCAAGTCAGTTCCTGATTACAAAGCCACAAAGTCAACTACCATAGTAAGAAGGGAAAAAGGACGGGTTTGACAGCACAAAGGGATCTGTGTCTACAGTCTTGGCATAATGCCAAAAAAATTCAAGACCATCATGTCACTGGAAGCCGGATGTGCCTCGTCTCCAGTGCTGCACATGATATTCATAAGCCAAGGCCTGAAGTGAGTCTGTTTAAACAACATTAGCATCTGTTGTTTGCAGATAATGTTGATATGCAGATCTCTGATTTGCATGAGAGTTGTTTTTTTCAGCAGTTTGGTTTTGTGTTCAGAGTGAGCGTCAACATTTACATGTCTGTGGTTCATTAAAGAAAAAAACAAAACGTAGACTGTCTTGCTCAGGTAAGGTGTGAGCAGGTGGACATGTTGAGTCATCTCAAAACAAGAACCCAAAGTGAGGTTTCTCTGCTCAGCAATACCAGAGGACCTTGTGCTGAAGCTGCACGTGCACAGGCCCCAGTCTGTGCCTCTCAGGAATCAGCATACATTTGGGTCGCAGTTGTAACTACCAGTCTCTCTAAAACATAAATCACAGGTGATGTTTGAAAAACTGAGAAGGTCATTTAAAAACACATTGTTCGGAGGGTATTCTCTGAATCCTCAAAGACCCATCTAACCACCTGCATGAAAAAAATATTTCATCCATTGCAGAACAACAAAAAGATTTTAAGCCATTTGCCAAGTTGCGACTGTTTCCCATTCAGGTAGCCAAGAGACCTGGGACTTGGGAAGCATTATTCAGAGGATGGAATAGTATTTTCATCCAGATGGTTAGACGAGTCTTTGAGGATTAGGAGAATACCTTCAGAACAATCATAAGTGTTTCCAAACAACGTTCTGAGCTTTTCAAACATTGGCAGTAAATTACCTTTCAGAGAAACTTATCTTTACCTCTGTGACTCGAATGCATGCTGATTCATGAAAGGCCCAAACTGCAACTACATGAGCTACTGCTTCTCTGTCTTGATAGGTGTGATTTCAGGTGACTGAAGCTACTAAAATTTGAAATATGCTCAGACCTCCCTTTGGAAGTCTGCAGAGAGGCACATTAGGAGATGACCTCCAGCCTGGGACTTGATGGGAATCCCTCCGGAAACCACAAACAAAGCTGCTAAGGAAAAGACGTCTGGGCTGCTCTGTGTGGCTGTTGCCACTGTGTCTCTGACCATGTTAAGTGGTCGAGAAATGGATGGCTAGACAGTTCAATATCCAAGTACACACTGTTTAAATCCCCTTTTTGCTATGCTAAAATGACCTTTGCAGATCTTAGAATCAGTTTTGCTTAAGACCACTGCATTCATTAAACTGCTCACCACACTTAAATGACATTTTAAATTCTGTAACCTCCATAAACCACTCTTTACATTATTAACAGCTGTCATATCTCATCAGGTTCACTGGGGTAATCACAGGCTCCTCAGTAGCCTCTGTGCCAGTACCAGAGCTGGGCTGAAATAGGGTTCAGACACTGTGACCGTACAAAATGAGAGATGGTGACAGACTGATTTTCCAGGGAAATCAGACAGAATGCTCCAACGTGACCGAGTGAGATTTATAAGGGGAGCGCGGTAAAGGTCAGTGTTACAGTATGTCCCAATCTCATGAGTCTGGTTCTATCAGTCAGTGAAGACATACAATCCATGAGTCATCAGTATTGACTTGCTGCCACTGCTCTTCATGACACTAACACGCCCCCCAGAGACAAAGGTCAAGCACAATCACATGATCCTGCAGGGCGTCAAAAGCTGAGTTAAATGGCTGCATGCTGAGGCGTTTTAGAGCTAACAGAGTTTGAACTTCAACTCAGACCCACGGAGGGTAATCCTGACGCTGTGTCTGACTATCAAGGTCTTTACCAGCACTACTGATATAATGCTGTACTACATCTGCCCTACCTGCCCTGCTCTGCTCTGCTCAGGGCTTAACCCACTGTCTGCCAATAAGGCCAGCCTTAAAACATAATTGCATAATGGATCTATCCCAAGTATGCAACTTTTCCCCAGAGGCTGTAGTTATTGCATTACATATATCATGGATTAATGTGCCAGTCCATGCACATGAAATCCTATTTTAAGATCACTGAGGGCTATACAGGATAGACATAGTTTAAACTTCAATCTGCTCAGGTTATGGAACCGGGAAAATATCAGACTAAGACAAGCAAAGATGACAAAGCAGAAACCATCAGAGACAATTTAGAAGTCTACATTTAAGATTTAAGATTTAGTCCTCAAACAATATTACAGAGCCATGGACAATTTAGCTCCAGAGTATCTCAATCTGAACTGGACCACACAGATATTTCAATCTTACACACTGACTGACACAGTCAATCAAAGGCGAAATGAAAAACTGAAAATTAAGCTGTTGGGGGGGAAAAAAAACTGCTGGTTTGCCATCATCAGGAGTGTTAATGCTGGGAGCTGTGGTCAAATGCCCAGAATCCACATATGGTCAGAAAAGCTCAGTGATGTTAAACAATACCCATTTTCTGTTATGACCTATTTTCCATCAGCAAACATCAGTGGAAAAAGAAAGACGCTAAAGTTGCCTAGTTGCAACTGCGGATCACTGCGTGGCAGTGTAGGACTTTTGGTTTTAGCAATGATACTTTAATTAAGTGCAAATTTCAACTTTGCTAAAGACTCGTAAGGGAAATATAATTAAACAGAGATCATGCGACTCTGATAAAACAATATTAGATGTGGTTATGTCTTACTTTTCTTGTGTGATATGTTCCTTTATGGCTCCCAGTGTGACCAGGCTGTTGCTGCCCTGCAGCAGCCTGCAGGTTGCCAGGTGCCGCTGATACTGCTCCTTCAGGCAGACGTTCTCCGTGCACAAGTCGGACACTTGCTGCTCCAGCTCCTCTATCCTTCCCCTCTGCCTCTCCAGCAACTCCTGCTGGGTCTCGATGATCTTGTTAAGCTCTTTCAGATATTCCGCAGCCCTGGTAGGGTTCTCGGTCGGGCTTTCCATGTCGCTCCGACTGCTTCTCTCTTTTTTTTTTGTTTGTTTGTTTGCCCTGTGGTTCCCTGTTGTTTCGCAGAACCAGGGGAGATGGGTCTGTGTAGTCCGGGCTGGGTTTAAGCGCAACAATTCAGTAGGTTGCGCCTTTTACGCCTCGCCATTGTTTTAAGTCGGTGTGGGTGATAATTCAGTCAGAAATACTCCCGGCACACGCGTATTTAAGTCCCACCGCACAAAACTAGAAGCTCCTAATCACGTATCAAGCTGCAAAGGTCAGCAGGCATCAAAAATATCAATCAGCCAAATGTGACAGACTACATGGTGAGGATCGTAGTTGGCTCTCTGTGAAGTCTGGTTGTTCCCCCTGTTGGCGACACGGTATGACATTTTCTGTTAGGTATCTTTCGTTCCATGCTGTTCCCGTGACTTTTCGTAAACAGACGCTGGCTGTCAGGTAGGCGGGGTTTTCAAGTTTTATGAATCTGCAGGTCGCATTGAGAGCCGTAATGGCTTTGCAGATCCCGGAGGAAGGGAGGAAGAGGAATTTGGAGTTAGACGGCCCGTGTTTTCCCATCTTTTCTCCAGTCAGTTCAGAATGTCTTCAGTCATTTCCAGCGCGTGTATTCTGTAGGATGCACGCACACAAGTATGCATCCTCCTCTTTGTCGCACGTACACGCACTCACTTGAAAATCTTTTTTTCATATTTTGATAATTTGACAACAACTTAGTTGCATAGTAGTCAGCCTGTGTGTTGAATGCTATGGCACAGTCCGGCAGACACACGGAGATGTGCTGCGTCTTTCCTGCAGACTTGTTTACTATGCTGTCTGTGTATACCCATTTCACCAGCCCGCCGAACCCCCCTCCAGTGAAATGATCAAGATAGATGATAGGAGCAGTGTGCGTTAGCGTTTGAATCAAAAACGACTTAACTGTTCAGTGGATCTGTATGTGTGGCAGGAGGCTGCCGATTTGCACGGGCCGTGTCCCACGGGTGTATGAGAGCAAACTGCAGCACTTCTCTGTGGTGGAAAGGGGCTGATGCTTAAGTTTCATGGGTGACCATCTCATTTTCATCTGCCCTGTCCTGAGAATAAGGCTTTCAAATTTTTTGACAACTGGGAACAAGATATATGTTATATTTGCAGGAAGTGATTTCAAAAGTGGAACTAAAAAAGCTATTTTAAAGCCACAGCCAGTGCAGGGGAAAGAAAACCAATCTTCCATTTAAACAATACTGATGTATGCATTACATTAATTTATATAAGAACTGATGCCTGAATCAGTGGCTGAGACTGAGCAATGGCAGTTGCCATTATTTACTCTAATTCTTGTATCTTGTGATTGCCGCAAAGCTACATACACACTTTCACTTTAAAGAAGTTGTCAGAAACTCACCACTGCTCAACCGTTTTCATATCCACTTCTCTCATAAGGCTCCCTTCTCTTTTCCAAAGCTCAGCTGAGATTCTGCCTGCTTGGATGCAGTTACAGTGCAAATAGAGAGGATGAATGCTCTGTCCATGAAATTGAGGGCTTTACCTTCATGGTATAGCACCTGAAGGCTGCACTTGGATGATCTGAGATAACATGTTTTAATATGGAGGCAGAGCCACAGACAGTAGGAAGTAGTTTAAGGACACAGAGTGCAGAAGGAGTACATTAGGTTTTTCGCTGTGGCTCCAAGGCTCCAAGGACGGCTGCAAGAGGCTCGACGTGCCATCCAGAAGGATATACAGTACATGGCCATTAACAGCCAATAGTTACAGGGTGGTGTTGCGTGTCAACGCTGCTAAATCCTCAGTTGTGATGCTTTTCTTTTCCTGTGGTATATGCTCCCCAGAAACAGCACATACCATCATCATTTCTACTGTGAGCCCTTCACCAACAAAACTGCCACGTTCTACAAGCAGGGTTAAAAAAAAAGGAGGCCATCCTTCGGCTGGAAGGGCCCACATTCAAAACCATGTGTCACAACATATATTAGACCAGCTAAAGTGTCCTTCAGTGAACCTTTGAATCCCTTCCAGCTCTGGCGCTGCTGTTCTTCAACTGACCCTGTGTTTGAAAGACAAGAAAAACAGGAAAAAAGAGGGTAAAAAGAATACCACAAAAAAACGGCAATATGAAATCATATTCCTCAAAACCTAAATATGATATTTTCATATTTTCTGCTCCACAATTGCACTAACAAACCACGCAGCTCCTTCAGTCTCACATACCTTCAAACTCATAGTAACTCTAAGGAGTTTTGGAAGTACTGGAACACATGAGTTGTGGATGAGGAATGGCAGCAACCACAGGACATTAACCACTTCAAAACATACGACTTGTCATTATTATGCTCTTGGGCTCTTTCCTTTCTTCCTTTGGCTGACCAGTCATATGGTGGTGCCAGTGCGGGTGCCAGCCAGGGAGATTTATTTTATGAAATTGCTCATATATTTGCACTGAGGCAAAACCATTCGGAAGTGCCTACAAAACATTTGCCAGCGGCGATGGAGGACGGGCCCCAATCATTTAACCAGCAGAGTGGAAAACTTTTTTTTTTCTGAGAATGCCAAATAGTCTCTGTTGAGCCCAACAACCACCTCATATAGATGTGCATTTGTGTGATGGATCTGTACTGACACACAAGCGGGAACACTGTAGGCAATAAAGTAATTTACTCCATTTTCTGATATTCATATAATACATAATTAAAGTCATAAATACCCAAACCAAATAGGTTCGGGTGTTTCCTCAGTGGTGCTCCTGCAACAAATCAAAACAGCAAGAATACAGAGAGAGCTTGATTAGCTTTGGGTTTACTTTTTTTTTAAAAACATGAATACCGCAACATAAACTTAGGCACATTTTTCTTTTCTGAGGAAACACTCAACCTTACATAACCAAAGAAAACCCTTTTGAATCTACTGTATTCAAATTCTTTACAGCTGTCAAAACTTCTAAATTGGAAAAGCTTTCATTAGGCTCTAAACAGCAACCTCTGACCTCCCTCGCAAGTAGGCCGCTTTCCAGGCAGACCTTCTCACAGTGCCCTGAAGATCCTGTGGGAGCAGCCTTACCATTCCTGTCAGGTCTCATTCAAAGCCCACCTCATTGATCCCCTCCACTGACAGCTCAGTAAGCCATCTGGAACAGTGGCGGTTTCCCTTCACCCAGGACGCAGCGCGATGGCTCTCAGCTCGACAGGCTGACAGGTGGGGTTTATGCAACCCCGTGTGCCTTAATAGAGAGAATAAATTGAGTGTCATTTTAGCTTAACATGGATGACTGCCTTAATGAGCTATAGATATACTGTACAGTCACGTTTAAAAACCCACATGCCACTAACATTTGATGGGAGTAATTTAAAAGCAGTCATTTCCGCTTTTGAATTTCATCACATTTTAACTGAGGCAGACAGTAAATCAAAACTAGTGTGCTGCTTGCTGCTGCTGTGCTACTGCTGTCTCCTAAAATCAGCTGCTGAGTTAGATAGCCAGTCAGCTGGTGTGTTTCCTTGCACAGCACAACAGTTAACATGTTTTCTTTTCCTTGGCTGGGCAACATTTTAAGAATACCCTTGAGTCCCTGTTGTGGCCATAGCCTGAGCTACACAGCTGGTCTTCCTGCACTTCCTCGTAAACACCTCTAAGGCATGAGTTGAGGCTCTGTCTGCCTAACACCTCCTCGGAGAAATAAGGAGCTTGTGGGAAATAATGCAAAGATTGTAGCTGGTGTTGTATATGCCCCTCTGTGGGTTATTTTTTCAAATGCAGCAGTGCATGTTTGTGGGTTTTATGTCTGTAAACATAATTTTCACGCACCCCTGTGATTAGCTTTGAGTAATAAAAACACTAGAGCTGAAATGATTAGTCAGTTAATCAAAAATGGAAAATATTCCAGGGCTTCTGCTTCTTAAATGTAAGTATTTTCTGCTTTTCTATAGATATCTATAGATTTTGGTCAGAAAAAAAAACCCAAGAAATTTGACCATGTCAGCACAGGCCCTGAGAAACTGTGGTGGGCAGTTTTCGCTATTGACATTTCACAGATTCACATTAAATGGATTAAGACTGAAGACGATCTTTAGTTGCAGGCAAAAACAAACACAAACCCCAGGATTACTAAAAAGTGTATATGTTTTAACAGTAAAATTTTCAATGCAAATGCATCCATACAACCAAGTCAGACGGCTGCAGCCCTGAAGTGTACCACAGCTGATGTTTTGCAAATCATCCTGTGGTGCACATTTAGTCTACTCACCTACTCGAGGTTGTGTAGCAGTTGCTGACATGCGGGCAGCTGCTGAGGGCATACAAATGAGCTAGGTGACTGGGACCCACCACAGCAGCCCGGAGCAGTGTCACAGACAGATGGGAGATATTTGATCAGTGGTCGCAGACCTTTTCACATCCTCAGGGAGTTAGAAAGAAAGACACACCCCCCCACACACAATCCCCTCGCTCAGTGTGTCATGCACAAGAATGCAGTGAGTTTGTTGGCTCTTGGATACATGGGAGTTCAGCCAGACCAGTTTCACCAGTTTCTATATATAGGAGCTTTATATTTATGCCTAGTACTTCCCTTGAATTACTAATTTTATATCTTGTGTTGCAGTCAATGTGTTTGCTAAAATAATCTTGTTGAACTGTTATCCCCTTTACTGGGTATCTACTATAGGGTTTTTCCACATATACAAAATAAATTGAGAAAAAAAGTACACAGAAATAGTGCAGATAAGACAAGGAAACAATTAAACCATGACCCAAAAACGCAGACTAACATTAACAATATTGAACAGGATAAGACTGATGAGATGTCAACAAAATGTATGTAAAAGATCAGATAAATGAAACAGCACTGGTGCAGAAAATTAATTCACAGGGATGTTAGTGTAGGAAATTGAAGGCTGAATGTGTGTAACTGACAGAACCAGTGGAGTAAAACCTTTCTGGTTTTAGGTTCAGACAACGTCTACATGTGTATTTCAGATTATTCAGAGAAGAAACGATGCTTTCTGCATGACTGTTCATCTGTCAAAATTCTCTGTTAAACGAACATTGTGTTGGGAAGCAGCTTGTTATTGGTCTCTTCACTGTTATTTTATTTATTTAAATATAAACTATCCAGTGCAAGAAAAAAAAATGAACATTAAAAAGTAAAACCTTTTATTAGCAAGGACAAGAGCATATACACACAAGCAAACAAATTTGCATCTGTATTATGTGCTGAAAGCTGTTCAATATGATTGTAAGGCTTGACTATGAATCTTAAACACAGAAACAACACTGAACCTCATTTATCATCACACACATTCCCCTCTCAGGGAGACTGAATTTCACTAGCTAACATAAATACCATTCCTCGTCAGTTTTTCTTCAAATACAAAAATAGTTTCATTTAAAACTAAGTCACACTCTTATGCCTCAGCATTTAAACAGTGCTACATTAATCTCTTTCTGGAAATGTGGACAGTTAAGAACAAACAGAAAGAGAATCATAACATTTTCAGAAACGAGACTGGATTACATTTCATTGCTTATGAAAGGAAGCAACACGGAGATAAAAAAAAAAACAAAACAAAACAGAATGATGGTTCACATTTCTTAACTGTTTCACATTAATGAATTAGACCGGAGCTGCATGTATTGTGGCTCAAAAACTCAGAAATATTAAATTATCAAGTTAAATTCTCCAAATAAAATGCCCAAAACAAAAATAAACCAACCTTTTTCCGGTTAGGGTTAAGCACATTTGAAGGGTTCAGTACTTATGAGAGGACGGTTTCAGTGGATGACTTTTTCACAAAAGTATATTTCACAAAATGTATAAGGACAGTTTCTGCTCAAAAAAACAAAACAAAAAAAAAAAAACCAGAAAGCAAAAATGTGTTGCTTTCTATGATACAAGCCTGTGATCCATCCTGAGATATTAAATTTCACACATATGATAAGTGGCACACAAGTAAATGTCAAACAAACACAAAAAGCAATATTTTTTTAAGCACAAACTAGTGATTTGGTTTTTAAGCGCTGTTCAAAACTCAACAGATCTCACTGTATAACAGAGTGGTCTTGTATAAAACACTTTCCAAGTCAAACCACAAAAGACATATATACTGTATATAAACTTATCCCCACACACAGAAACGTACACACGGAAAAAATAGCCCTGTTATTGTACTGCAGCTCTTCACTGATCTGCTATTATGAAAATGGCAATTTTTCTAAACATCTGTATCAACATGAAGACAATGGAACTGACATTTTGCAGTCACATCATACAGCATTCATCCAGAGGGACAGAGGCACATTCAGTATGCATTAACGGCCTGTGGAGAATAGAGACCGGACTGGGGTTTTTATCAGGACCTGTAGTCTGGAGAATAGAGACGTGACCGGGGGCTGCTGTTTGGATCAGCCCGGTTTATTGTGTGGTTGAAGGAATTTACTACTGGAGAGTCCAAACCTGAAAAAGAGTAGAATATAGCACTGGGTAAATAAAGCATCTACAGCAGAGTAAAGCTCATTTTATTGGCAAAAGATAAGTAGATAAGCAAATCAGCTGTTGACAAATACGCCAAAAAGGGAACACCACTTGGATTAAAAGTCACAATCAAATGGCCTAATTTGTATTGTTAACACGTATGAATCTCTACCAAACATACTGCAGCAGCCAGAGCACAGGCTGTATATTGTGACATCAATAGTGCTGATGTTTCATTCTCAATAAATTGGAGACTTGAGGACTAATACAATGCTTTTTTTCTTGGTTTTACACCCAAATGATCTTTGATTTACGATGGGTGAGGTAGCATTTCTTCAAAAAGAAATCTATTCTGACTGCCATAAAATTGTCCGGGATGCTATCAGACACCTCCTCTATCTTTTCTAATTAATTCTCGGTGGAGCTTTACAGTCTGGTGGCATCACAGATTCAGGGGTTATACAAACTCCTCTTTACTCATTAAAGATCAAGTGAGCTATGGAGTTCAAGAGTTTGACATTTGGCGCTTTATCTGTTTGAATGTATGCTTTAGTCTTATTTTTTTTGTAAAACCCACTCTTTACAGCAATATTTTTGGTCATTTGGATGAAACTTTGTGTTCTTCCACACGGGACAGATGCAGGCAGGAAATCTGCACGAAGGCAACACAAACAATCACGGAAGACAGTGAACGCAACACAGTACGGGGTTATTCCTGACTCAGATCAGCCAAGACAAAATGAGGACTTTGTACCTAAAAGAGGGGCTACTTCTGGGTATTAATAGTCCGATACGGGCTAGAAAGCTGCACTTTGTAAATTATCCAGCAGACTGGTCCAACACCATTAACTTCTTTTATCCCCTACGCAAGAATCATGTCCAACAGAACAGAGAGTCTACAAAGACTCATAAATACAGTTAAGTGCTCAAAACAAACCCCAGACTCAGAGGTTGCAAGAGGCTTTTGCCCACAGCACACCATATGGAAAAGAATCACCAAGGTGGAAGAAGCTAACAGCTGTTGTTGCAACATACATCAGCAAAGACATGGTCTCAATTTACACGGTGCAGAAACAGAGGATTTGTGAGTTGGTGAACTCGAACCAAGGCAGGTAATGCAAAGCCGAAATGTAATGTAATGTAATGGGAAATGAGACTGTATTGTTTCAGTCTCATTGTATTGTATTGTTATGTGGATATGAAATTACCTATATGGTTATACCGCACAGCACTAAGGTGACAGTCTCCTACCTGAGATGGGTGGTGGTGTCCTCTGGATGAAAGCAGGGTGATAAGTTTGTGACCTTGGAGAGAATACTGTGTGGAGGACTGCAGAGAGTAAAAAACAAATTGAAAACACATTATCACACTGGAGAGCTCAGTATCACAAAAAAGAAAATCTCTTGCAAGTCACAAACTACCCTCAAAACTTTAAGTGCTTCAAACTGTCACTGCCACTGATGGACACGAACGGAACTTGTCAAGTTATGACTGCTTCAAACTGACCCGGCATCGCCTTGCAATGTTGGAGGCAATAAATTTCATACAAACCCTTTATTAGTGTTACAGTTCCGACAACTACCTCATACGAGCACAGCATTTTCAAAAGAAATGAGGTGACCCACCGATGATGACGATCGCTGTACCAGCCAGCAGAGCGAACAGGGTGAAGAACATCATCTGGTAGCAGTTTATGAAGCTGTGCAGGGAGTGGTCCCCCTCTATGTTAACAACTGGAGGAGCAGCTGCTGAGACAGAGCGGTGGATCAGATAACTGGCTGTCAAAACCTCTTTGAAGGGCTGACAACACATGACACACACAACAAATATTGCCTATTGCACGGAGGGATAATGATGCTTGTTACAGTGGTACTGAAATGTGAAAGGAATATGGGTTATTGTAATGTGTGGGAAAAATTGTCGATAAAGGTGAGGCTGTTGCTGACACTGTAAAATGCAACTTCCTCACAGCAGCATTAACTTGTCACGCAGTAAGGAAGTGGAGGCAGCAAATAAACGGAACAATGTTAAACATACAACGTATTTTAGGATTAGGGTGCGTGGGCCGCAAATGAATTATAATGAACTGAATGTTAGTTCAAATTTGTTCACAGTTGATTTTTTGAAAAAGTGACAGCTCTACTAACTTTCCTGTGACCTTACACACAAAAAACACTTAAAGCCAAATGACTGTGTGGCTTGAGGCACAGTGACTTTTCAGTGGCACTGAAAGGATATCTGACCTTGCATTGTAGCACTGGGATCAGCTACGTGAATCAAAGTGACTGGGATGACGAAACTCTGGCCGGAGGAAGCGCTGCTTATGGAAATAGACGCAGAAGCTGCTGCCTGAGGGTCCACAGCACTGACGGTGTACTTTGAGAAACTGGGAAAGCCGTGATGTACCTCCTTCTCTTGGACAGTAATGTTGGGAGAGGTAGACACCACCTAAAGACACAGAAAAGTGTATGCAAACTTTTTTCTTAAAAGGAAGTTACTTAAAAGAACGTTATGCTAACTAAAAAATGTATAGCTTTGTCTGACCTCCATGTTGGACAGGGCGGCAGTGGGGCCGTAGATTGTGAGCTCAGCTGATGGATGCAGGTTTGAGAGCAGCAGCTCAGTCTGGTCAGAGTAGAGGCCTGGCTCTATGGGCAGCCTGGCACTGACCTGTTCCCCAGAGAAAGCACTGCCCTCCACACCTGCTTTCACCAGCAGGTTGGTCATGGACATGCTGAGCACACGGGTCTGTTGGTCAGACATTGGCTGCAAGGTCATGGAACATGTGTAGAGACCTGGGGCAAGAATTGAAAGAGGTAAAAATGACAGTTGCATACAAGGAATATATGTTCCCACTCAGTTCTAATCTCTGGATTTGTCAGTGAGGCTCATTTCACAATCACATGCTCTCATTAGGTCCTCAGTGGGATCCAGCTGAGCGGTTATAGCCTTGTACACACACACACACACACACAGTGGATCCCCTAAGAGATAAGCCAGCAACTGGGGTGAAGTCCCAAAACTCAAACACAATTAGAAGAGTGGTTTCAAACAACAGGGAGTCTCCTCAGTTCAATATAGTCCCTTTTAAATTCATTCCATGGGCAATGCAGATATCGATTATGCCCTTGTAAACGTTATTTTCCTTCTCTTCAAGTGTCAAAGTATGAACAGTTAAGAGAGGAAAAGGAAAATGAGCCTGCAGTTAATGTTTTCAACCTCCACCTTCAAAAAGCTAAATGTAGAGCGAAGGGCAGCCCCAACACCACAACTATGGTCCATCACTATGGACACGATCGCTGGTCTGAATTCAGATCTAGCTTACCAATGTTAGAGTCAAAGCTCATGTGTGTTTTGAAGACATTGTGAGCAGGGAAATCAATAGCATCACTGGTGAAGCTGAGACGGCAGCTGACCGAGGTTTCTGGCTGCATTTGGGAAATAGCTTCAGTCTGGGCAGAGGAACAGGTTCCTGCGTGGTAGAGCACACTGGCATGAGACACACAAAACCTTTGTGCTTTATTAAACACATTAGTCATTTATGAAAGGAAAAGTTGTCAATATTAATGCCTCTGACTTTTATTGATTTATTTATGAATGAGTTTTTAAAAGTAAAAGTTTGGCTTTTTGAAAATAAGCTTGTTTAGATAGATGAGAAGATCGATGCCACTCTTATATGTCTGTTAAGCTAACCCTATACAGCTACAGCCAGCTGATGGATAGCTTAGTTTAACACAAAGACTGGCTTTGTCCAAAGGTAACAAAATCATCTTTTAAGACCTTCCTCAAAAGCTCACTAATTTGTTTAATTAGTACAAAAATCAAGGTGTAAAAAAAAAAATAAAATAAAATAAAATGTGCCAGACCATTTCTTGGCTTTGTGGAGGCGCCAGGAAGCCAAGGGACACTCCAGGAAGTTACAGGTCATGGCCAAGAAATAATCTTGCACATATTAAACATCCTTTAGACAATGAAATATTGATTTTACACTTTGGCTTTTGTATTGATGAAATAAAACAAGATATAATGTGTTAATTAGTGAGATTTAGAGGTGTGGTACGCTAAGCTAAGCTAACAAACTGCTGGCTCCAGCTTCATATTTACAAGACATGAGAAGTATCAATCTTCTAATCTAATTCTCAGCAACAGAGTGAATACGAGCATTTCTCAAAATGTTGATCTGTTCCTTCAATTACTGATTAATTATAACTGAGCCAGTTCAGTACCCATGAGGTTGGTTCCCCTTTCTCTGGTAGTGAGGTGGACCTTTGTCTCCTTGCCGTTCCTGATAGGTGTAGCCTGTGCCATAGCTGCAGTTCTTTCAGCTGCTTCCACTATTACCTACATACAGGGACAGAAAACAATCAATAAACTGACTAAGAAGATTCAGATGTGTACTTAAAATCATCACATTATCATTTACATCCACATCTAATTGTTTTAAATGAATCATATCAGACTGTCAGCGAAACAAACTAATTAAAACACAAGTGTCTAATTAACAATAACATTATTGCAAACCCTATCAGTGTCTCCTCTCACACTGATCTAAAGACATATAATTCATTTAGTTCATTTTTGCTTATGAGCACCTTTTAGGTTAAGATATAATACCCCAAAAACAAATCTCATTAATTTTCACTCTGCTAATATGAAATATGCATTTAAAATTGCGGGGTTACATTCAGCTCACGAGCAGGAAGGAGCATCACTGGATAGAGTACGGTAGCACTACATTCCACACACCATCATGCATGAGACTCAACAGTAGTATCGACATGCACACATGCACACACATTTGGCAGAAACAATGCTACTGAGAGGTGAGGATGGATACACCTGATGTACTTTCATTCTCGTTGTGATATACTGCTGAAGCACTGACACAGTATGATGCACTGGCACAGAAGATTAAAATCTCTGGAGAATAGAGATGTCGAGAGTAGAAATAAAGAAAGCAGAGAGGTGTGCGGTTTGCGTAATTACAACACTCAGTATGCTTCTTGTAGCTCATTCATCACAGCCAGGTTTAAGAGAAAAAAAAATATATATACCAGGGACACCTCATGCTTTGTCACACAGTCTGTCAGACAGCTAGTTAGGATAGTATTTACTACCTAAAGATAACATACCTCTCTGTAGGTTTTCAAAACACCAGGTATTTCGTAGTACACAGTGACTGTCCCAGAGTCTCTGGCTACAGCTGCACCACTTTTAGGATCCACCTGAAGAACACCATTAGCTGAGGAGCTCCAGGTACCATGAGCGCCTGCAGAGAAGGCAAGATGGCGTCCAGCTTTATGTGCACTTGGCCAAAATAAAACTTACAAAATAAACTGCTTGTAAAATTAAAGGTACAAATACAGGGCTCTCCTCAGCCAACAAAAGTACTAGAATTCCAGTGGATTTAAGATAAATAAAAAACTACTTCATCCTTAAAGTAAATTCAATAAAAAAAAAACAGAGCAAGAAAGATGCTGGTGTGGAAGGACACAAAGGCAGGTAATATACATAACTAAACTATCATCATTACACTGTCAAAAAAGCCAACATTTTATTTAATTCAAGATGTTTTTCCTTTCTGTCCAAGATAGTTATTTTCTAATTACATGACACACATATACCATGCAGTGGATTTCTTGCTTAAATAACAGGTAGACCGCTCACCGTCTGGCCTGGTTAGTTGGGCAGTGAAGCAAACTACATCTCCCACCACCAGTCTGTGGGCCTCATGTGGATAAATAACATGCTCAACGGGAAGTGGAACATAGTCCGCAACGCCCATGTTTTCACTGTCCCACACTGCAAGAAGGGTGAGGCCTACATTGACCGTCCGCACTGTCAGGGTATGGTTACCGGGTCCAACCCCCACCTGCACCAGGTCATCTCTGCAAGACAGAACAGAGGCACAGCTTTTATGTTATGGATCACTCTAATAACTAATCACAAATTATTTTCACTCCCAAAAAGAATTTAAATCTCTGATAACTAATATATTAACCAATGTTCCAGACTTTTATTTTATTGATCATTTATTTTAGAATTTCCTTTTATTTTGCAGATTAAAAAGCGAGAATAAGCAATAAATAACAACGGAAAATTTGTGTTCTTAATTTGTGTCTTTGTGTTATTAATCTTGTGTCATACCATCTCTCTGCCTGTCTGTCTATCCTGACAAAACAAGCTCTTTTAAACCTAAATTTCTATTTTGGGAACAAAAACAACACACTCTCACAGGTGGGCTTTATAAGAAACACCATACTAGTACTGGTCTCCCTTTGCTCTCAGACAGCCTCAATTCTGTGTGGCATAGATTCCACAAGATGTTGGAAAGACTCCTTTAAGATTATGGTCCATTTTGACATGACTGCATCACATAATTTCTGCAGATTTGTCTGCAGAGGTGCACATTTATGCTGCCAATCTCCCGTTTTACTACACCCCAAAGGAAAATCCCAGGAGATCAGCAGTCAGGCACCAGCGATCATGCCACGGTCAAAGTCATTGAGATCACCCCCCCCCTCCCCCTTTCTGATGTTTAATGTGAACATTAACTGGAGCTCCTGACCTGTACCTGATTGAGTTTAGGCACGCACAGCTGCCACATGATTGGCTGATTGTATAATTGCGTAGCAGGTGTGCAGGTGTTCCTAATAAAGTGCTTGGTAAGTGTAAACATCTACACAAATATCAAAAAACACATTCATTTAGGGTTTAGCAGGTGATTAATTAATGCAATTATTCATTAACGGAAGTCAGACATGGATAATATGAAGCTACAGTAACTAAGTTTAAGGAGGAAAGACCACACCTTGCTCTAATCCAGTTCTTTACTGCATTACCCAATGGCCCATCACTGATCCCCATTTGACCGTCTGTTCATCCCCCTGTGATCAGCCCCTTTAATTCTTTCATCCACAATCCTGATTCATCCCCTGCATCTCACCTGTCATTCTAATAAACTAATTTCCACACATTAATGACATTATCTTTGATACTGAAGTCCTTGGTAAGCTGAAAATTGGGCCAATAATATTTGACATGCTTAAAATAACCATTCAATTAAGGAGATTTAAGAAAAAAATGTAATATTTCACATGATTTAATGTTTTATTTCCTACTGCAAAAGTTCAACATCCAACTTTATTTATTCTTTTTCCCCAGAAAAAAAATTGCTTTTGCTTTTCACCTCCATCTCCAAAGCATCCATTCTGAACAAATGGGACCAAAGTGTTCCAACCACAGATACCAGTAAACTCCAACAAGCTCCTTTGAGACTCAATTGGATGTAATCGCAGAGCAGTCCTCTTAGTCCGAAGACTATCGGCCTTTTACTACTCTGATTTTGATACTTTTCCCCTAAAATTGTCTGTCAGCACTTGGAGAACAAGGTAATAGAATCAATTTATTGTGCAGACAGATGAGGGAGTCCCTCATCGGGAGTGCAGCAATGCTCCTCCCTGCCCAACACTCCCATTAATTTAGCTCACTCACTCAGGTGGAAACTACTCCATCTGAAATGAGGAACAGCCCAGTAAATTAATGTTGTAAACTTCACGTAGAGCCTGCCACTAAACCCTGCCATGACCTCAACTACTCTGGTTGTACTGTAGAGATATTAATGCACAGAAGCTGAACAAAGAGGAGCTGTATGATGTATCACGGCGCTGGCTGTATAGAATTAGTAGTGTTATGCATATAGATTTTGCATAGATCAATATCGTAAAAATATACCATGTGAAATACATGCAAATTAAATTCTAAAAATCTATATTCTGTCAAGAATCCATGTTTGCAATTTTTTACACAGAAAACAGTACTGGATTCCAACTGAAATACATTTGCTGTTCAGCTGGTACAGGGTGAGTCGTTTGTGGGTTGACACGACTTGTCTGGCAGGAATTGAAATAGTGGAAGACATTAGGTCACGCAAGGCTGAGTGAGGTTGCACGAATGGACCACTCAAAAGAAAGGCCTCAGTACTCTCTTACTATATATAGCCCAAAACAGCAGGATAATAGCTTGCTTTTCAACCTTGAGGTACTAAGAAAACTGCAAAACATATCCTCCCTCCTTTGCCCCTCTGCAAGTTATCTTTCACTCATGGTGTCACACAGAATTCATGAATCAATTATATGAACAAATGACAGGAACTGGTGAAACATAATGGGAAGTATTAAAGAACATATAGGCTGTGTAACTGACCTGTTTGTGGAAAATGTAAGGTGAGAGTTGGAGCTGTGTAGGGCTTCTCCAGTGCTGGCATGAAAGTGGACATTGAAGGTGAGTACTATGCCCAGGGGGAAGGCTTTTAGGCTCTCTCTGGTGTGTGTGTAGAGCACTGGACTGGCACTGAAACGCATGTAGGACACAAGCACCACCTGAGAAATGAAAGGAGGAACCGGTGTTACTCTCAGTAACCGCAGGGACAAGGTCAGCTGCCATTTCAAGGGTAACTACTGTTAAAAAATCACAGAGTGACTATATGACACAGTTCACTAAGAATTATGCTGTCGCAAATGTGATAAAACAAACAGCTCAAGGTTTAGTATGACAGATGACACACTGTTAATATTTGATATACTGCTGATATTTTTTTTACAAAAAAACCATATAAAAATCTATGACAGCAGAATACTCCTTATGTATTCTTGCTCAGGGGATAACAGATGGAAAAAAACATTGCTTTCATATTTATTTATTTTTGATATTACCCATGCATTTCCTATTCAAAAATAAAAAAAATGCCTGGATGTACAGTAGATGAGTATGTTATTGATATCAAGTTGCTTGAACTAACATTACTCTTTTTGTAGTTTTTACTTTCTAATGACAAACTGCTGTATCATAATTTAGGGTTAAACCCAATGACCTACCTGGACGGATTTCCCTATCAATATCCATAGGATACTGCTTTTAAAACAAAAAAAAAAATCTGAAATGCATTCCATGCTGTGCCGCTCAAACTGACCTTCACAGCAAGGATGAGAGTTTGATTGACACCAAAGGTCTCTTGTGAGGTGATCAGCAGCGAGGAGATGCCGGTGTGAGAGCCAGAGAGGAGGAAGCCCTTATCATCCACCTGAGCGATAACAACCTGGTCAGGGCAATCCAGCATCCGATAAGAGAGTGCACCCACACCATCCCTGTTAAACAAAGAAGAAAACAATCACGACACAATCAATACATCTCCAAGTGATGTACATGTTTCTTTCATTTCACACTGCAATACATATACATATTTATGCCTGCACATGCTGTTAGAAGAGTCAAAACCCACTGTGCAGACACTTGTAACTCACCTGTTAGTTTGGAGTTTGAGGGCTGAGTTGGGAGCCATCAGCAACTCCCCAGCCTCCACTTCAGGGTTAAGAATTTGCAGCTTATCATAGACCTGGATCAAAGCAAAATGTTGAAACTCCAATTATTAGAGGCTTTTAATCAGTCTTTGATGTTTCAGCACTAGTGACATGTCATAGTTTAATGCAGTTTGAAGCTGGATGCATTCAGCTCCAACTAATCTGCAGTCTTATCACTGCACAAAGTTAACAAGTCCAGATATTCCAAAGCTCAGCAACTTCAGGACACTGCTGCCTTAAATGTCAGCTCCTCTATTATGAAGAAGCAGCAGGGGGACATGGTCACGATAAGCAAAGTAGTCCATAAATGGGGTCTTTAGAAAATATCTGGTTACACAGGATTTATAATACTCAGGAGCTCAGGACACACGGATATGATGCAGTGCTTTTTTCAGGGACAGTGGGTCCAAAAGTCTGAGACCATTCAAGTGAATGAGAAAGTGGATCCCACTGTATATCTGCAGAGAGTTGCAGCCACAGTGCTGTACCTGGATCTGGATCTCATCGCTGAGCTCCTGAAGGTTTCCCGCTAGCTGTCCAGCATTGGGGTCTGTGACTCTGAGCACCACCTTCAGCCCTGTCCGCCCTCTAGTTCTTCCAGTCACCCTCATGCCAAAGTTGTGCTCTGCCTGGAGATCCACGTTAGCCTGACGGAGACAGACGCCATTATGAGAACGGCAAAAATAGCAGCAGCAAATCAAATAAAAAGGCAAGAGTGATGAGGAAGCGGAGACAAGGCAGAGGATGACAAGGAAGCAGAGACAAAGCAGATGCTGGTTTTTAATCATACTATAACACAGGGAACAGCACATCTTAAGTCAATCTAATAAAAGAATCGAAGGGACAACAGGAGCCAAAAATAGGAACGGTTCAGTGGCAGAAACTGCATGTGATACCAAATACATGAGCACAGTCCCTGAGTGCAGCGTACCTCAGTGTGCCTTGACTGGATATCCAGGATCTCTCTCTTGGTGGTGGACCAGTGGAAGGTTAGCCCAGGAAGAGCATTGCCAAAGGAGAAGGGTGTTTGACTATTGGTCAGACCCATCACATATACAGGCATCTAGAAAAGAAAACAAGCTTAATCAGTGAGTACAACATCACCCACAGAGAGTAATAGGTGAATTGTAATTCCTCTCAAAAAATCAAAACAAAAAAAAAGCATACCTGTGCTCCTGTCTTCATTCTTGTAATAGGAGCTCTGATTCGAATGGCTGTCAAAAGCACAACCTCAACTTCTACTTGATCCTGACAAAACAAGAGAATAAGCTTCTGATCTGTAAAATCTAAATGAGCCAAACACTTGTCCACAATACCTGTGTATACTTACCTGAGACACAACAACTAACTTCCCAGTTTCGGCATCAACAGCTTGGACCAGTCCAGTCACAGTGACATTACCAATGGCGATACCCCTGACATGGCCCATGCCATTAACGGAAGCTATCTCCTCATCAGAAATAGAGAAAAGGATATTGGACTGAGGCTGAGGGCCACCCTCAGATGTGATCTACAAATGACAGGAGGAATGAAAAGGGGAGGGATGGTTTGAAAAAAAAAAAAAAGAGAGAAACAGGAAAAGATGATCATTCTCATATGAGAGACAGTGACAGTTTAGTCAGCTGCATTCTGCAGTGCAAGGTCTGATAATTAGTTGAAAGCATTTATGCTTTGTGTATTAAACTACAGCAATTATGATGCTTCTTGGATACATGGTAAATGGTTTCTAATTGGAGCACGAGTTGAAGAAAATGAAAGGCAAGCTGGATGTTTAACCAGGAGCAATTAGGCTAGCGTCATCTTCCAGAAAAGTCCTGGCAGAGGGCTCTTTTGGAAGATAAACTAAGGACCAGATGAACTCTTCTGGCAAGATGAACGGAGCCCAGCTGTTTCCAGACATAGCCCAAGCATCAGTATTTCACATACCTGCATCATAGCTCCAATTAGAAGAGTCATTTTCCTGGGAATGAGTTTGAATGGTGGAAAGACCTAGAAGTTAAAAAAGAAATTACAATGTGTGCAACATATGCAAGAATCATAATATGAACTGAAATTATAGAACTTCACACAAAATTATACCTCAATTTGCTGAGGTGGGGATGCAATTTTCTTCCCATTTTTATCCACAACAACAGCCGACAGAGTGGTCTGACCAATCAGAACACCTTTCACCATGAAAACAGCTGTATCATTTTCTGTGGACTCTGCTAATGGTCTGCAAAAAAAAAAACATTCAGAAACTTATATGAATCCGTGCAAGTGGTTAAATCTTTAACAAATTTCTCATTACTTACTTTAGAGAGACTATTGCAGAAGCTGCCTGGAGTTTTAGATTCATAAAATGGAAATAGCTGGCTGGGAAGGGCCTCTTGTTATCATCCAAGACTCTGACATAAGCTCTCACAGATTTGCCAATCTCCACCTGTAATCGAGACGAATGACATCCATCATTAGGGACATTATCATTTTGGTTCACAGGCAGGTCAAACCTAATGATACTAATTCAAGGCCCGGATAGCTTTTATGAAAATCGAGAGGGAAAGTGTAAGAAGAGGACAACCATATTTAGTGCTTAGACGTCACTGAGGTATTTCAGGAATGTTTGGTACTAATAATAGGGATCACCAAGTGAAGCAGTGCCTTGACCCTCCAAGATGAGGGATTATGGGGGTGAAAACTGACCTTGTCAACCACTCTCACATAAACCTCCAGGATGTCAGAAACATGTACTGTGGCTTTGGCAGGTGCTGGAAATGCCAGACAGAGGTCATGAACCATGACCTTGACCACTCCGGGGTGGACGGGAGAGACCTGGGCACACACAGGAAATCAAAGTGGTATTTTCATTAGAAAACTCTCTGCAAAATTTTCTGCATTCATTGGAGCAAATTTGAGCTCTGGTGTTCTTTAATGCATTATCCAGCCAAGGAAAACAATTGTAAAATTTCTGGAAATACTACAGTATGTTGATCAGTATCACAACAGATGTTCCTTCTTACCTGAGCAGTTCCTTGGGCCTCCTTGAAAACCACATTTGCTATCCCTTTAGCACTGGTATTGATGAAAAAGTGTCCTGAACCCTCTCGCAGGGCCAGGTTCGCCTGCAAGACAAAATGCATCAATGCCTCGTGAAAGTGCTGAAAATGATTATATGACTAAAATAATTCCATATTGCCGGGCAATTCAGAAAAAAAGCCCCAGTTTGTTGTCATGTATTTGTGACATCCGGCTGGCTTTGCATGTGACATCAAAGGGGAGCTCTACCCACATTCACTCTTTAAAATCCTCTTACACAGGTCACTAGCTGTTATTTAACCCCCACACCTGCCAAACACTGCTTCTATATCACATAGGATCAGGAGAGGGGGGCCCACTGAGCGAAGTTTCCACTTTGTCCAGTGCAATGATTATTAACATTTTAATTTTAATCTCTATTGTTTATTCTGCAGCTGAGAAAAGACCAAATGACATTAACAATTTATGTTTAAACAACAAGTGCAATTTCAATTTTTACTAAAACAAATCATGAAAAGCCAGTGTGTCTATCAGTGCTCAGTGTTTGGGAGGGTGAAGAGATAACCCAGTGATATGTGAGACCACAACACTGATAAATTAGTCTCTTACCCGCACATCTGGGTGGTTGTAAATGGTCACAGTGTCAGGAGAAACTTTCACATCTTCAACCAACAGGAGCTCCAGAGTGGCTGAGACAGGGGTCAAAGGCTCATACTGTCCAGAAGAGGAAGAAGAGTTGAAACAGGATGAGTGCTATTTTGTAAATATTATACCAACAGACAATACAGTATGCTGGTAATATGAAATTATGAAGGAAAACCTGAGTGTATAACTGAAAATGGAAAGTAAGCTGAAGTTGGGACAGATCAAAAGCAGAAGCTTAAAGGGGCAATATGTATTTCAGTTTAAAAGATTCAAAAATGAACAGTTTTGACATTATGTCAAATACGTCTATGTATTGTGTTGTAGAGATATCTACAATATATCTAGAGATATATATAATATATATTTTAACAAGCTAACCAAGCCCTGCCCATCCCATCTTGTAATACCACTTTTTACCTCAACAGGCAATAGTGAGTCACTGTAGTGTTCAGACTGCCCATAGTCCAACATATAGTAGTAGTTACTCTAGTAGGCTATAAACCTGTGTTGCCCACCGGAATTTGACCCAGTATAACCGATGGCCAACTCTATTGTAATATAATGCCCCCTATTTGTCTGGAGTTTGACTCAGAGCTGACAAAGATTGGACTGGGAGTGAAACAATCACACACCAAAAAGACATATATAACCTATTTAATTGAGTAATCTCATCGAGCCCAGGAACTCTTTTGCAAGGGAGCCCTTATTGCAAGAACAACATTCATATTTTGAATAATGTTTCATTCAGCTGCTTCTGCTTTTTGAAGAGGAAGTGACAAACTTTTTGACATCTCTCAGTGGTTGAGCCATTGTTTTCACTTACTGGACTGGGAACATTGGCTGCTGTTAGATGTGAAATCTGATAACCCAGAGCTGTCACTGTAATGGCAGCAATTCCTGTCTGATGATGGACAAGAACTGTCTGACGTCCTGCCACAGATGATAACCAAAACAAAACAAAACAAAACACAAAAACAATCAGTAATTACATAAACACAAATCCGAACTCTTTGTCATAACTAATCTATAGAATACAGGAAACACAATAAAAATGTATTTACAGTGATAGCTGAATGCAAATTTCTAAACAAAGGAGTAAAGTTAGGCCAACAACCCACGCTCTCCTACAAACAAAACCAAAGGCAGACCGAATGGGTTTAAGCTAAGTGCCAGTATTTTACCGTGAAGTTTCTTCTGTTTGTTGCCGTCTTCGAACAGCTGAAGCTCCATGGGCATAGTGGGTTCAATACTGGCCAGCGAAACCTTCGTAGATTCCCACAACACGCTCAGAGAGCTGAAGTTGTCAAACTTCCTTCCTTGTTGATCAAAAGCAGCCAAATCCAAAATGGGGTTACGGTAATTTGAAACAGGTACCTACAAAAACATAAATTTTATAGAATTAATTCATTTTTCTAACATTTAATGCCCATTATAGAAAAACATCATTTTCAAACTACTTTTTCTATAATTTGTTAAGAATTTCTCTCTTGAAGGGTAGATGTCACTTTTTTCAAATGGCAGGTGTCTCTTCTTAAAACAGAAGTGGATGTCTCCTTTGAAGTCTTAACAGCAATGGATGAAGTTAAATACTCAGTGCAGTATGATGCATACTGTACTAACACACTGACCCTGGTTACATCACATCACATCACATACATACCACTTGTTTGTTCTGCTGCAGCAGTGGGCAGGTCAGGTCCAGCTGTGGGCTGGTATACACTGGGACCAAGGTCAGGCGAGATGGTGGAGCACATACAAATTTGACCACTGCTGGCTCCACAGCAGGATAAGGATTGGTTACACTGGCTTTGTTCCCCACCATCACCTCCAGCACCTGAAGAAAAACATACTGACAACTGAGCTGAAAGCTGATGACAAACATAGCCATCGCAGTAATAAAGCAAGGACACTCTCATATGCATAGTGGAAATTTGAATAACTATATCTAGATTACAAAGCAAGGATTTCGAGCTACAGAATCCTGGCAGAATCTAATCCTACAGAATCTGCTATTTATTATCAAGGTACAAGGAAAAAATGTTTTGAAATCTAACCATACAATTATTTATTTGGTGGCATGACTGGTAAACAGAAACAATGTGATTTCAGTAGATCCCACCTGCTCTCCCAGGGCTCTGCAGGCTGCTCTGACCCAGTGCTGATTATAGTTGTGAGATGAGGGACTAGTCAGAGTAAGGCTCACACTGGCCTCATCCTCTGCCCTCAAGTTGCAGAAGAACCTCGAGGGCTCTAAAACCCAAGGTCGTGGCCCGCCCTCAAACAGCATGTCTTTAGATGATCCCAGAGTCACCACGGCCACAGACACAGGGTCAATAGCCTGCCAAATAACATTAGATTTTAGGAAATATTCCAGTTTATACAGTTATAACAGGAGACTTCAGGAAGAAATGCTTTTACAAATGTCAACAGATTTGGGAGACCAAAATGTACACACAAAGTTAATCTGGAAAATGTCATGGAGACACATAGGACATATTATTAGAGATATAAAAGATATAAGAGATATTTCAATTAAAAAATCAAAGCATATATTACTTGATATAAGCTTTGTTATTTTATGGTAAAGTAGAACTTAGATGGGGAAATATTAAGCTGAAATACATAGTATTACACAGCAAAGAAACAAAATTGGGTCAACCTTTAGCTGCCAGGGCACAAGTGAAGAAACATCACAGAAATGTCTGTAGTATTTTGAAGAATACTACTCAATCCCATGATAAAAAGATAAAAAGTGGCATCAAACAGCATGGTACTGCACTGATAACCTAAATGAAATATGCAGGAAAATCACAGCTACTGTTATCTGTGGTTCAGGAAAGACAAAATGTTTCATGATAGAATCATCAAAATAATTAACACCTCATCATAATACATGTTGTTCTGCTAAATTCAGTACTCAACCACAACAGCTGAAGTCAGTTTAAATCCTATGCAGTCTTATCACCCAGGTATAGAAAACAAATCAGTGTAGCAAGTGTATAATACATAATTAAAATGCGCAGAGTGCAGAGGAAACCCAGGAGGAGAGAATATTAACACTCGCTGATCATCGCATTTCTGCCTTGACTGCAAGGATAGAATGTGTGCATGAACTGTGAGACTGTGTGCATGGGTTAGATTGTTTCCTCAGAAGACAAAAGCTATTTGGAGCTTTAGGATGAGCTGAAAGAATAAAAGCAAATCACAACAAAGACTTCAGGTAAAGTTCAAGGCAGTCATACCTTGCAGCCGCCCCACAGCATTAAAAATATGTAAGGCACACTATTAAATAAACATCGAAAATTGCCCCAAAAGAAGATTTGCAGCTGAACGTGCACTGCAGAGGCTTTCAGAAATATCCATTATGTACAAAAGCGGGCCAAATTATATGCCTCGAAGTTCAAAGTGCACAAGACCCTGGAAGGACAAGACCTTTGGACTCACTCTGAGAGGAAGATAGGCAGCTATGGTGATTTTGGCACTGAGGTGAACGTTGCCATGGGTGTAGCTGACAGTAAGCATGGTGTACCCAGGGGCCAGGGCCTTGGCTCTCACACCACTGCAGTGATCCTGGCCTGGAGCCAGCCTCCCTGTATCAGGAATGAGAGGGTTAGAGGAAGCCAAGGAGTAAGGGAGAACGCAATATGACAATGTACAAGAAACCACTGAGACATAAAAATTTCTCTCCCTATCCTAAACCACACTGGAGTACAGAGAGGTCTTATTATTTGTCCCAGCCCACTCTTCTGATTAATAATACAAGATTCCAAAATGAAAAACTGTAGATCTTGCTAACAGAGGAACCTTCAAAGACATAAACTTTGTAAAGACAATCTGAAAGCCATAAATAATTAAAAATGCTTCAGTGTTAGGGAGGATTGTGCCCATACTGGTTGTTAAGCACAGTCAACTCAGTGTTTCCCATTGAATTTATCTGGGTGGCCAAGTAATACAGATTACAGTATTTATTATTTCTTTAATTCTCCCCTCTGTAATGTAAAACCGCAGTAGAAAGTGTACAGCTTGGAAAAATGTCATGTCATCATCTGCCGCTTATCTGGGTCCGGGCCCAGGTCGCGGGGGGGGGGGGGGGGGGGGCCACTGTTGCCCAGTCCACAATGCACCGAAGTCCTACGGCACCTCCCACAGGTGGTGGGCCCATGGGAGGCGGTGCTGCCCGGAGTGGGGCTCAAACCCACGACCCCGAGAGATTAGGTCTCGTGCTCTATCAACTGAGCTAACAGGGCAGCTAGCTTGGAAAAATGAAGTTTTTATTACAGTTACTGTTAAACTACTGCAACAACTGACACGGAACACAAGGGGCGCCACTCCCACACACTGACAGTGGCTGACAGTGGCTGTAAACCAGTAAGTAGACTGCACATATTAGTGCGAATCATAACTGGCCGCATCATGTAAAATAAATAAGGCGTGCCCACAAAATATTTTCATACCAACCAACAACTCATTGTCCAGGAGTCATAACTGATCAGTCATAACTCTCAGTGACTACTGAAATAATGTGATTTATAAATGAGTCCTTTGAGTGTGCATCCTTTGGCTAATGCCCTTCACTGAAAGTTATGCCACTTGGAGTCCATGAACGAAATTACCCACAGCATGTGATGATAGCTGACCAGCTGTTACATGCAAGAATATTGTGTTTTATGGTGTGTTATTTTCTGGAAAATTTATGCTGCATTACAATCTGGCCCAGTCAGATTCCCTAGACTCACCGTCCAGCAGCTGGAAGACACCATGGGTCTCTTCCTCAACCTGCAGGTCAAAGTGTGAGCAGTCACTCAACATAACCCGCTCTTTCTCCACCTCCTCCAGCAGGCCGAAAATCCTGAGAGGCAGATCCAGAACCAGGCCGACCCTAGCCTCTACTGGGCAAGGAGCAAAGTCCATGGCCACGGGCTCAACAACATACACCTGAGGGAAAAGACAGTATTATTATGTTTTAGCCTAAACTATAAATTTAAGTTTTAAGCTGCTTGCATACCTTGGTTTTACAATCATGACTTTAAAACAGACAAAAACAGTAACAATAAAGGATAACCATTTGTAACTTCATAATATTTAACAGGTGTGTTGTTTCACAGTGTGACACAAAGTCTTCCATGTCAACTTACCTTCATTTGGCCAAAGTGTAGTGGGTTGCGTAGATCATGAGCATAAACTACACTGACGCCAATGTCACTGACTGTTGTCATCACTCCTTTCACGGTCACTGTGGCGACAGCTGTGTTGGAGGAAGACCAGCTAAAATTTCCACTCCCTCCTGTCGCCTGTCACAAACACAAGGGAAGGACACCACTCATTTTTGATTTCACATTCAGACTCGGTGGTAAAACGACAAAAACCTTAATGTTGACTTTTATGGCAAAGTATGAATAAGAGTAATCGCTAAAAACAGTCTCACAAAGAGGATGGGTGAGACTTGTGAGAGGTCGTATGCTCAACACTTCCGCTCTATGACAGATTAAAAGCCATTCAAGTGCCAAGATTCTCATATGTTCTGAAAAGGAATAACTACCTTTATTGTGTACTGATAAGCTCCAATCTTGGGCTGCCATGGAAATGTGAGAATACTGGGACTAAGAACTATAGGGTTATAGATTTCCACATCCTGTTCATTGTGGACTGGGTTGGCGAGGGCATGGACCTTTCCAATCTGAAACACAACAGAGGCCACAGGAAATGATCAAGCTCTCTCAACTGAAGTGGGAGAAATGGGCAGAAGGTTAATGCAGTAATGATGCTCCACATGAAACACAGACTGCTGGGTTAAAGTCGCAATTAAACTCACTTCATCCACAACAGCTCTTAGGGTAGCATCAATGATAGTTAGGCCCTCTTTGAGCGCTTTCACACGATTATATGATCCATTCAGTGAAGACTCCAGGAGTTCAAAGTACTCCGCGGGAAAAACAGTGTCAATGCGGACATTCTGCAAAAATCAAAATAAACCATACACAGATTTTAAGATGAATACCTTTGTATCACTATAAACAGAAGCCTGGTTTCAAGCTTTTACAGACTATAAGGTTATTTTTTTTATGTGTCTAGATTTACATCTCATACTTTCAAACTGGTAGCAAATTACTGGTTTGAAATATAGGCTAATAAAACTCTTAAGGCAACGTGGGAAGGCCCAATGTGCACTAAATCTCTACACTAAAATCTTTTTTAAGGAAAATTCAATTCAAATTAATGGATTACGGGCCAATTGTCTAAGTAATGCCACTACTAACACCAAGCAAATAAAGAGAGAAAATAAAAAAAAAATGTGAAAAAAAGCTTATATAACAGCGGGGACTGTACTGAAGTGTACTTACATCAGAGAGGTAAATTTTGTAACCAGATTTATCGAATACTTCAATGAAGATATCATAAACTCTGCCTGTTTCAAGAACCCAGCTGTCTCCTGGATGAATTTTAAAACCTAAATAAATTAAAGAGAAAGAGGTTAGCTAACTCTTTTAAGTACTGATGCGGTGAAATACTTCTCATGATGTTTCAAATGGTAGAACAAGAAACAGACCTAGGTAGCCTGGTTCAACCACATACAGAGTGCTGTTCGGCAGGTGTGACACTCCTTGCATTCGAAGGCCTAAATTGATGCTACTAAGGAAACTTAAGTCTGGCACATTCATTGATAATGACTGCTCCACACATACTTTCTCAGTTTGTTTACTCTGATTCTCTGCTCATAGAAAAAAAAAGTTAGTGTAAAAACACCTTCATAACACAAATTACCACATATATATTATCAGCTGATGATGCCATGGCATTTGTGCTAATTATATTATGCCAGCATCATAACCACTAGACAGGCAGACAAGTGCTATTTTTCAGAAGGATACTCTTATGATCCAGCACCACGTTGATATGTCCCAGCTGAACTGCTGTAACTGTGGAAGTGCTTTGATCCAGACTGGCCACCGCAACGTCTGGGTTTCCATTAGGGCCAAGCACACTGTTCTGAAGGTGCAGCTCATACTGATCACATGGCATAGAGAGCTCTGGACAAACACAACACAAACACAAATTAACTTAAGAGGTGGCATTTCTGCACTACGCAGAGCTCTGATGACTCAACAAACATTTTTACTTTATTATTAAGGTAGTCAACTGATGCTCGAGCTGTGAGCTTGCTAAATAAAGCTTCATAAACGGTTAAATAGCTGAAGTAAAAAATAAAAATGATGGACTTTACTCTTCACTGAGTAGAGTCAGACCTGTGATCGTGCCCTGTCTCATCTTCAGGACTTTGTATCGGATGGAAGTTCCCGCCAACAAGTAGACATCAAATGCAGGACTCAGCAGGATGTTCTCTAAAATCAGCAGTCTCACCTCTGCAGCACCCACATCCTGTGGCACAGACACCATAGTTACAGAACAACACAACTTCAGCTTGCTGCCTCAACAAACCAAAATAAGCATATGAATCAAACTAACAATTTTAAACTGCATAAAACTGTAAGTTGTTTTTATTGTAATCAAGATAACTTATCTTTCTTCTTAGTTTGAAACTAGCTTTTTTTGGATGAGTACTAAGATAAGGTTTCCCTGATGAAAAGATATGTGAGGTACAAATTCCCCCACAAGACAGAAATAGAACTTAACTGCCGTTACTGCTGTGACATCATATTTAATACAGGAAGCAGTCATTACTAGTATTATGCAGTTTTTTTTGTTACTGATAGAGGCTCTATCACAAAGAGGGCACAGTTTAACTTGCAATATTTACTTTGTGTTAGTGTCAGCAGCCAATAAATGCATGTTTTATATCACGTAACAGCTTACCTTATATAATGACTCTTGCATTTTGGCCTTCAACTTAGCGTGTCCTGTTTTCAGTCCTGACACCAAAATAATATCGCCCTGTTTCCCAACACGCTCCATTTCAGATATGTACCCAGGGGGCATGTATGTGGACTCAGAGAATTTAAGTACCCTTAAGGAGAGAAGAGAGACAGATTAGAAGAAAAAAAAAATAGAAACTCAACTCAAGTATGGGCCCTTGCATAAGACCACAAGGATGATTAATTTTCAGAGGAAGAGGAAACAAGAAGTAAAACACAAAATATCAAACCGATTTGGCAAAACAACTGAATTTATGGTTGAGTTAGCATATCGGTGTCATTACGGTTGATAAATTTCTTGTCACCTTTTGGTTTGCTCACCAATTTTTCAATAAACCAGACTGCTCGGTTGAGTTTGAGGTAAGTATTAACACGGGGAATCGTACCGTAATGAATTGTAAGAGTCCGAGAATCCATTCACATCTACATCTTTCACTATAGTCCAGTCAAACACTAGACCTGCAAGGGTGCTGAAGGTGTTTCCTGCAATGTCAAGGACAAGAGTTAGTCTTGCTATCTCCTTAAGCCAGAAACCTCAAATATAAGACTAAAAATAGGTATGTGAGACACAAAGAGGAACAGAGAATATCTGCAGAGAGATTTCAACTTGCATCATGGGTATGAAGTTAGTACCATATACTTAAGTGTATAATGGATGCTGAGCACAATGTCTGAAAGCTTCTGGCAGTCGAATTAGCTAAAACAATAGGCATTTCATTACAAGATGCATGCTGTCCTTTTGCAATCTACTCCATCTGAGGAATCTAAAATGCACTTTTAGGCCAAAGCAAACAAAAACAAAACACCAGGCCCTGGAGCCATCATCAGAAAGAATCAGGCTGTAGCTACAGCTCATTAAACTAAGTGTGTCTGCCCTAAATGGAACCAGTCGAACAGAACAAACACAGCCACCTCACAGCCGCAGCCTGAAGGGGGAGAAAATGCTGCCTAGAGCCAGCTCAGTCATTACACTGGGAAGCCTTTAGAGCAGCAAATAAACAATACAGCGTGCACTCCTTACAACAGGAGAATGGAGTAATATTACAAGTATTGATAAAAATTATTTTTAAATGCCTCAATGGAATATTTAACAGCAGCAGCTTATGATAAGTTTATCCCACGATAAGCCCGTAAAAGATACCTTCAGAGTCCAGTGCACGAATTTTGAGCGCCAGTGGTGAGTCCTCAAGATACAGCTCTCTTGTGGTCGACACAATCTGGATCTCACTGACAATGTCGACAATTGCGTCACAGCGCAGTACCTGTCCTGTAACTGCAAATAGAAGAGGGGTATAAAATATTATACATACAATAAAAACGGTACTACAAAACTACACTTTCACCAAACACAGAAAAGCTCAGAAAAAAACAGCTTGATATTATAAAGGACCAGAAATTTAAAAGAGCAGAACAGCAATGCTTGTTGAGCCACAAAGTATAGAAATTTTCTGTACCTCCTGGCTAAAGCACTTTATTATGAGTGTATGGAAATGGCAATGGAGATTGAAAGCTCTAAAGCTTCCTCTACTCATGGCAGAGTGTACTGTTATCAATCAAGTAAAATGTTGTGGCTTTTCTGGTCTGCTAAGTGTGCTGTTGCACGGGTGACACATTATATCAGATTATGTTTTGGTAAATCTAAAACAGATGCAGTGGGTTTAGGCCTCAAAGTCAGTGACTGTGGTCTGGACAGATAGTCTGACCCAGATTTATTTTTTTCCTTTTCATTTGAAAGAGACATTTGAGATGTACACGGAAGTCCAATGTGTCTGAGTTTCCTGATTACAAAGCTGCCAGTCGTCTATGACAGAGCAACAGTGCCAGATGCAGCAGATGACAAAGAACACAGAGCAATCTGCAGCACAAACGTGTTGTGCGACAGAATGACAGTTTGTCTGGTTCTGTTCATTAGATTTGCGACTCATTCTGAACACATTTGTTTGTCACTTTTCCCATTTTGAACCAAGACCATTTGATTAGCTTGCAGCGCACAATTCTGGGTTTCCATTCTTTCAGGAGATTATTTTCCAGGAGGCTTTGATGAAATACAGTTGGTATGTCAGATACAGATCACACTGGACACTACTACTGTACTCATACTGTATACCCTACATACTTATATCTTGTTAGGTGGCTTAAAAGTCTCACTGCATAGAGAACAAGCCCCTGGACGTTCAGTCAACGGCAGGATGAGCTTGTAATCAAAAAAAATAAACCACAACAGTTTGTGGTTGCGACCGCCAGCCCATAAAATTATGATAGGCTCTTTTATTAATACTGATAAGAACACATGCAAAATGGCTGATGTGAAAACCAAGCCAGCAGCAACATCATATACCTACCAAGAGAATTTCACATTATAACCTAAAAAAGTTAATTATAAACAGTCTCCTGAAGGAACCACTAGCTGGACCAAATCTGCTCCTGGACACAGCCCTGTTAGATCAGCTGCAGAAGATACTCAGCAGCAGAAAAGCACAAAAACAAAAAACATAAAAATAATTTCCAAAAACACTAGCAGTTCCAGATCAATTAACTTTTAGCCATTTTCAAGTGTTTTTCACAGTTTGCAAAAATAGTGCACAATATTTTAGGTTTCAAGTCCTAATACACAAATAGCGTCGCTGTATTTACCAACATCTTCAGCCAGAATGATACTGGTCAGTCTGGAGGGCTGGGTGGAGAGCGCCTGGAGAACAGCTTTCCTGGAGCAGCCTTTGCCGCTCACTTCATCCACAGCCTGGATGCTTGCTATCTCTGGTCTGGTGGAAGACCTGGAAAAATGTGACAAGAAAAAAAAAAACAGGTCATGTACATACTATAAGTGAGGTATCCATAAAGTTCTTCATTTGACACAATAATAATGTAGTTTGCCCTTATGTTCATTATGGAAAGATTTTCGGTGGGATAACATTTTCATTCTTGGGGTGAAGTAGCAGCTTTACTGCACTCTTAAAATAAAATAAGACAAGAGTAACAAAAAGGGTAAAGGAAGCTACACAAATCCAGCAGTTTTTTTTTTTTCTGGGACAGTCATCCATTAAGTCATCAATTTCTGCCAAGAAATGAGGAATATGTGGATCACCTTTCAGCACTCCTGGCTTATGTAAAATTAATTTCGCATTAAAAGAAAATAATAAACTCATTATCTATGCAAGTGTTTGATGCTGTGTGCCAAAATAACTGAAATGTCTCTGATCTCTGAGACTTAAATCATCCACATCATCCTGTAATTTCAAGGTCTACACAGATGAGAGGGGAGTTCTTTACTTGTACATTAAGAGGAAAATAAGTTGGAGGAATAAATATTGAGTTAAAGTTCAAAGTGGGTTTCCTTTACTGCCTTCTTCAAGCAAATAATATCACTGTATAACCAAAATAATACACCTTCAGGTCTAACTTTACTGTATTACGGTTGTATGGCCCCCACACATTTCCATGAACTAACTACAGTGCATACAGTATCGTCAGGACATGTGGCCTGGCGACCCCCATGCAATATGACACTCCTCCACAAAGCATGGATCCCCTTCGGTTTTATGAGGCAGACTCACCATCTGTAGCAGCCCTCAGTAGTTTCCAATGTGAAGTTGATTCTCGTGCTTCTGGCAAGCGGTAGCAACACTTTGGGGATATTAAGTTTCGAGCTGCCGTTAACTTGTAAAACGGTGATTACCGATAGCAGCACAAACACTGATTTTAACGAAATCATTTCCGTTTCATGGGACCGCGGGATTTTATTGGCAAGCGATTCTCACAGTCGATTGAATGAACGCCGAGTTTCTGTGCTAGCTAAACTTCCTCCGTCCCATTAAGTTAGCTACTTGCGCGGTGGTTTTGGAGTTGAGGCTGTCACACAGACGTTCAGGTGAGCTAACATCGCCCCTGGAGCCGCTTCTCGACTCAAACACGTTGTCTTCCTGCTGAGTTTCAGTTTTTGTTAGTAGTTGACGGAGACCAGCCACATGATAGTAACAGTTGCACTTGTCCTCTGATCCACTTATTCAGCTCCTCCGCTCTGCTTGTCCTCGAAGACTCTCTGAAACACTCGAAACGACAGTTAGTTTGTAATCCCCGGCTTCATGTCGCTCTATAAACAGCTAGCAAGCGATAGCTTAACATAAACATGTTTTGTACAAATACCCGCCATTAGCAATAATTGGACTTGCCGTGTGCATGCCGGGAGTAAGGAAACGTCAGAGACGAGGGTGCAACGGGAGGATGACGCTCTTTCTTAAAGGTACAATTTGCCTTTTTCAGCTGTCGAGCTGAGTGTTCAGTTGAAGTGAATTGTGTTGACCGACACGGTGGTACAGTGGTTAGCACTGTCGCCTCACAGCCAGAAGGGCTCGAACCTACTGGCCAGCCTTAGAATGTTCTCCCCGGGCCTGCGTGGGCTCCCTCCGGGTACTCCGGCTGCCTCCCACAGTCCAAGGTTTGGTAAACTGGAGACTCTAAATTGCCCTTAAGAATGAATATGAGCGTAAATGGTTGTTTGTCTTTGTATGTCAGCCCTCATTGGGCAACCTGTGCAGGCCGTGGCAGAAAGAACAAGCTGTATAGCTGATGGGTTAATTGAATCCCATCAGTGTTAGGCTTAAATGTCACTGAGCAGCAGCAGCAGCTGTTCTTCAGACGCCTCAGTTAAACTTTGGAACCGAGTTTTGTTCTTGTTTTCTTAGAACGGGAACTGTGGATTTTGTGAACAGGAGACTGATAGAACAAAAAAACTGTTTCAGTGTTCATGGGCACCAGTTTATTTTTTTAAGAGAGATTTTCAAACATGCTTTAGGTTTGTAGCCTGTGTTGCCCCACTACATATTTGTAAATAAACTTGTTTACACTAAGATGTAAACATGGTGGGTTGTCATCCCCAGATATTGTCAAGCAGCATTCGCATCCTCCTTTGGCACACCTAGTTCAGCACCTTAAATGCCACTTACAGCCCTGGTGAAGTCGTGTCCCTGAGTTACCAGTTTATAGGTTGACATATACAATTGTAATCAAAACCAAAAGCCCTTGAATTCATCCTATCTATCTTAAGCTTAATGGCCTGTGTTTATTGACACTGTCAGAGAGGTGTACATTCATCTCAAGTGTAGATTTTAAGGCTCTAGCACTGGTATTATGTTGTTTATTGAGAGTTTTAATATCTGCCCCTCTCATCTATGTACTGGTGGACAAAACACCATAATGCAATATAATACTGTCACTAAAGAAGGCCTCAAAAATCACCATGAAGGTGAGCCAACACTGCTCTGGCTTTATGTCACACATATTCTGTTTATTCACAAAGAAATGACTCATTGTAGAGCTACCCCAGTAGATTACAGCAGTTTGCACAGGTAAACTGATAATTTTGTATATTTGTGCTCCAGTGGTAAGCTCTCAGTGTTTGACTAATCCTTGACACTTGTAGCCAATAGATCTACCTGTCCACAGACTCCAGCCATGTATGATAAATGAAAGCAAACATTTGCTTGCACTCAAGAAATTTCTACTCTGTTGGGCAAGTGACTGAATATAATATGCAGGGCATTTAGAAGCTGATTGACATAAGTAACTGAAGAAAATCAGTACAGTGTAATACGGTAGATTTTGAATTTATTTTACAATTAAAAATTTAAAAAAAACTATAAAATTATCCTGAGTAACCAGGCAAGGGAGACCATCACAAACAGCTGGTATTATACACTGCATCTTTTGGATGCATCCATAGTTTGGCTGTCTAGGGCTTCAGCTTTCAGCCAAGGACATGCAATGCGCAACTTTTCACCCCTAGGTGTCACTGACAGCTACCTATACATTATTCTCACCTAGGCATTGATGACAGCAAAGAGTAGGGGACATGTTTATTTTATGACTGGGTAAAGGAGGGAAATGTCATCAGTGCTCTTTAAACAATGCAGCGCTTAACAAAAGTTTAGTGTTTGAAAAGACCGTGGCTGAAAATCAGCAAAACAGCAACATATTTGAAGGTGTAATGCAGAGTTAAATCACAAGCAAAACTCTAAAATCTAATTTCCCCTTCATCTGTTTGTGTGTGAGATCATTTTCTGGCATTGAAATTGGTCCTGAGATAAAACATGAATTGTGAACAGAATGTTAATTATACATTCTGAGTTCAATTGGCTGCATTATTTTTGATCCATCCTCTCATCCTCTTTGATGTTACTACAGAAAGGCTCCTCCTGGATTGTGTGCCTATTTTTTTTTGTTTTTTTTTTTGACAGACGCACAGCTTGATTAGCAGATACACTGCGGTTTTGAAGTGTTTTACATAATGCTGCTATGTGCCAAAGGTGACATATTGTTTGAGTCAGAGTGTGTTAGCGATAAAAGCCCATCACTGACTGGTGCCGTGCTCCAATAGGCTGGCTTTAAAAACAGCCATTGCAACTACAGCAATGTACACAATGTGATATACTGTATATTCACACTACAAGAGTCTGTTCAAACTTGGTTTCACGGTTTGAAGCTATTTTGGGTTGAAATAATGTGCTGTCTTTCTTAGGCACAATGATGGCAGTTGAAAATGAAACCTGAGAAGACAGTACAACTTTCATTTATTTTGACAAGGCCGCTCTGTGTGGGCTTCAGTCCTATATTTATTTCCATCTTTGTACCCTATCCATGGGCACTGCATGTACAATTGATATTAGGAGTGAATGATGTAATGTCTGAGAACATGGAAAACAATACCTGAATGTCACACTCTGCGTCTGTAGCACTTCATGTGGAGGCTCATGTCTGGACAATACAAAGTGCGCTACCAGACCGAACTCATTCAAAGGTAAAGGTGCTTGTAATGTAGAGCTGTTTCTGGGCCTTGGATAGATCTTTATGTGATTTTCTCAGTCCAAATCAGGCAGCGTTTGAGCTCAGCAGCCATTAACTATATCCCAAGGGGAAGTTCTCAAATGGTTGGAAGTATTTTTTCTTTAAATGGTCTGACTTTGTGCCCGTGTTTTTGTGCATTTACTGATTGCAGTACATTTAATCAACTATTTTTTCTTAAAGGTTGTCCTTTCAGATTCCAGTGTGTTGTATATAATGGCTACCCACTTTTATATTGGGCAAGAGTGCAGAATTATATACTATATATATCATATACAATACTACAATATTGTATTTGCAACAGCATATAATATATATACACCTGAAACCATCAGAGCATTTTACCTCTGCTGTTAGACTAAAAATATGCAACAACACCACATACGGTATATTGCGCATAAAATATTTTCCTGTATCACAAATGGCTGCAGCTGCTTTGCAGTTCCATCTAGTGTCTCCTCATCTGGCATGCATCAGCAGTCACATCCTTCCTGGTGTGGAGTCAGGAACTTTTCTTGGCCACCATGCTTGGCTTGGTCCAAACAAGTGGGTGCAGAAGGCCATAGCACTTTTTTAAACACTTCCTCAATGGCAGTGTTCTCAACTGGTAGGTCAGCTTTCTCCAGAAATGTAATAGGCATTGGAAGGGCCACTGCTTCAAATAGTTTGGAAGGATCACAGCTCAAAGTTCCCTTAGGTGTGAGGCACAGTAAAACTGCTGTAGGTAGGCATAATAAAATGTGTTACTATCCAATGAAATCAGCCTCCGCCTTGGGGAGTTATCTTATGTATTCCAAGAAATGTAAAAGAGGAGCAGGCGGTGGGACAACCTGAAATGATTACCAAGGTACAACTCTGTGATAAGACTACAGATGTCCAGAGGGTCTTGACTCTGCGGTTTTCTCTGCAATCTGGTGAACTTCACGATACATGATGTTTTTTTATTAACTGTAATGAAAGGAAAAACGAATCTCCCTAAATATCAACTTTTCCCTTGAGAAGTAATATACCTTTTCACTTACAGATTAACTTGAGCTGCATGAAGGAAAACAGGGAGAACATGGAAAGTCCACAGAGCTGTGCTGTAAGTATTAAATCCCTTTACAAAATTTACTAGATGCTTTAAATTCCCTTGCCATTTCCATGGCATATACATTAGGAGGATAGAGCTGAGTGGGTTTGTATTTGCAGCTATATGAATTCATGATCACGGACAGTGGAGGTCCAGTCTTGCCAAAGCATTTCCATGTGCACTACATTTACAAACTACTGTTTATTCACAACTCAAAGACATTTATTTCGCATTTACATTCACATCATGTAAAATCATACTAACGGAATATTTTAGACTAGTTTGTGACGTTACCTCTTGACCATTTTCTTTATGTCAGACCATATTTAAATGTATTGAATAGTCAATGAACCAGAGTTGAACATTTTTGTTGCTTCGCAGATAAACCTAAAGCCTGTTGCACCATGGAGCTGTAGCCCTCAGCAGACATGCCATTTTAACTACAGCCTGGAAAGTCTTTACAAGGCACAGGTGGGGAGTCACTTTCACCACATTACATTTGGGTCTTAATTTCCCATGGTGTAGCCCCCCCCCACAGAGCCACAGTGCCTTGCCTTTGCTGGTTTACTTTAAAGACTTCCTCTCTTTACTTTATGTTAGAGACCCGCAGCAGTGCAATGACAGAAAACACATTTGACTATGCAAGAAAAAAAACTGTATGTAGAAAGAAGGTGCTCGATATTTATTGGTCATTAGCCATATGTGACGTTAGTTACTGCTGTACACTATTATTAGTAGATTAAAAAGAATCATCTGGCACTTTTTATTTGTATGTACTTGTTGCTGGGATTTTTGGTGATAAATTACACAGTGCTGTAATGGGATGATTCCACATTAAAATCCTTGTGAAATTACTCATGGAATGAACAGAGAATAGACTGAGGTATACAATATATCAATTTAGATCACCTCACATGCTACCTCTGTGAGCTAACAAAGGTTACAACAAACACTATGAGGCAGTATCCAGCTGTTTAAACAAAGACAGAAGAGCAGGACAATGTATCACACAATGGACAGATAACATTAACGCCTGCTGCATTAGGGGGCCCAAGTAGACAATGATGTCACATTCACAATCAATTTTAGTGAAAACTCGGAAGAATATTAAGGCTCTGCAATTGTCAAAAGTACTGAAGCAAGAATGACTTCACTCTGCTCGGAGAACAAATAATAAACACGCTGTATTAAACTCTAAACTTTAATTCAATATTCCTAGTGTGAAATAGAGAAATTGCCTATTAGGTAGATTATTATGAGGCAGGGTTGCAGTCAGTGGGTTTGGGCAATTAGTGGTGGCATAAGTCACCATTCAAACATGCATGAATGAGAAATTACAACAGTGTGGAGTGCAATTACCTCTCCCAAATCAGTGCGTGTCAGATGACATTATCTCGCAGGCTGAGAGCCAGTGCTTCTCGGAGGGTTTCTAGCCCCAGAGGAGTAAGAAGAGGTCAACTACTGTGGGGGGAACAAGCCATTTGGTCTCAGCCTGCAACATGAGCACATCTCTGTGGAGTCAGAGGGCCTCAAATGTTCTAAACCTACAAGGCATGAGGCATTTAGGGATTCATTTCTGTTCAGCTGCTGACCTTTATTACAGAGATGATTTATTTTTATGCAGAGGTTGTTGAAAATACACAATTGAGAACTGAAAGCTGCATATATAGTTGTTAAAATGGCACAAAGGCTAAAATGCTTCTGAAGTGGTAATATAGTCCAGTGTATTGCGACAGACATGTTACTGCAGGTGGCCATGGGTAATGTGTGTTATGTAATCTTTGTCATTTGTACAACATCTGTGGAAGAAAGGCTCATGTCATATTTCATTTCCTTTGATGGTGATTTTACTTTCTTACCATTTTAAGGGTCAGCAGCTGAAGGGTGTTGCATGGGTTTTAGGCTCCATAGCAGGGCAGGGCCGCACAGAAGGGTGACAACAGCTTTCCCTGGGGATTAGCAAGCTCCAGGGCCACTTAGCTCATGTGTCCAGGTTATTAATGATCATATGAATGGGTCAACTGCAGGCTGAACTTGCGGTCAGTGGACTTACGTCATACATGCGCTTGCTGTAGGGGTATAATGTCACTGAAAAAGAAGAATCAATACAGGTGTTATTAATTTAAATTCTGCTAAGATATGCAAGTCACATTGTTGCAAATGGAGACAATGCTTGCAGTATTATTGGTTATCAAAGATGGTTGTTAGGTACCGGACGAATCTGCATCCCCATTTTTGGATGCTTAATTTATACTGCACGCAAATGCGTAAAGCAGAGCTGTATATTGAATTAGATGAGAGATAAACATTTCATCACATCAGACATTTAAGAAAACCTCGGGGGTCTTCATAGTGTGTGACTTGTGCAGCTGTGATCATAATGAACAGAGAGACCTAATAATGGGGCCACTGACTCATCTCTGTCATTGATTAGTCAAGGGAGACCCCTGAAACAAAGTGGCCAACGGCCCCAGTGCCCCTTGTGCCTGTCTGATCAGTCTATTCATCCACTGAGGCAGATGTTGTCCTTAATTATTCTCACTAGCATCTCAATGAAAATAGATCAAACTAGAAAAACCTGAGATTTTGAAAAGATGAAATTCACTAGTCTCTTCAGAAGAAGTACTTGTACCATGTGTAGAATATCAAATTTCTGTAATTACAACTAATACAATTTACTCATCAAAAAAACTCTGTTGGCAGAGTTCACAGACATCATGTGATGCATGTGCCTGTACGAGCTTGGTTTATCAATGTGGCTTGTTGGCATCTCTGGGAGTAAACAGCATATCAGGCAATAATTTAGTACCTAACTAGAAGATGTGAAGATACACTGAGGTTAAACAGTAATTGTGAACATGGTATGATCATTTGTTCTTGGAAAGACTTTTACACAGTATCCTAGAGATCATCATGTTTTTCTTACTGACAACAGTAATTTTCCACTGAAGTCGCTGCATGTTAAGTCATTTCTTTTATTTTGGATAATTATAATGCAGAAAAGGGAACAGAAATCATTTCGAAACAGTTGGAAATAATTCTATAAGTTTGTCCCGCCCCCCCCCCCCAAAAAAGGGAGTGAGGGCGCTCCCAGCCTCTCAAGCCGGAGTCAGGGAATAAACTTTACGCACGAGTTTTCGTCCAGAGCACACCAGCACTGAAAGATCAGAGACGCAAGGTAGGCAACATGAATAAAAACTCTTTCTATTGTTGCACAATTCAGTACCCTGAGCAGTTTAATTTCCACTTGACGGGACCTACAGGACAACGTGGTAGCATATGTAGATTAAAACGCTCTGTGATCTGGATTATCACTTTTTTTTTTTTTTTTTTTAATCTCGGATGATATTTATTTGAGAGGTGCTTTAAGTCTGCTGTTTCTGTTCGTATTGTGACAAACTGGGGAATAAAGCGCTTAATTCCTAGACATATATAAAAATGTCTTATATTTGCCCAGACGACTGTGAAGTTCAAATGTTTAAGTCACGTCTAAGGCTGAGTGTTGTTCAACACGCTGGGAAATCTTTCAGTGGTTTGATGATCAGAAGTGATTGAATGCTGAAGTGCGCAGTTTACATATGTGTAATTTTCTTCCAAACATTCTCCCATAAATAAGCGAATCTTTCTTTAATTCTTTGCCCGTCGTTGAAATATTTAGGGATTCAGCGTGTTTGCTCGCGGGCTGGGGTAATTAATACATTGTTTGCACGTGTGTATGTGCACTCGCGTGCGCGTCGCTGTGCGCAAAGGGATAAAGGTCAATTTTTGTCTACTAGGATGGCAAGACACACAGTAGTTGTTTGAAATACTTTGTAGGACATTCCCTGAACTGATAGCTAAACAAACAACCCCACAGACAATTTTTCATTCTCAGAAAACAGCCCTGTCAAAGTCTGAAAAGGTACATCCAGATGAGTTTCATGTTCATTCCATCAGATTTCCTTATCATTTATCACATAGTGGCCACTTTTCTGCGTCAAAATTTCCCTCTCACTTACTGTGAATGTTATAGACAAACAGAGAGAGTTTGGGTTTTGGTGCTTTAGGGGTGAGTAGTTAAAGCACCATAACAGAAAGACTGCAAGATCTGGTAAAATGATTTTGTAGCCTCAGCACACAAAGACATCATTGATTCTCTAAATGGAGGTGCAGTGCACTTTGTGTTGTTCCATGGCTATGCCTGAATTCTGAAAGAAGACAGAGCTACAGATGTTGCATTTATTTTTGATGACCTCTACACCCATTTTGGTCATTCCCTCCATTGTATTTTTATTACTTTTAAACAGATGCACTGCATGTTTTGCACAGCAGATAAGCTGGAGATAGATTTCAGTGCACAGTCAGGCAGATTCACCTCCAAGAGCACGTGTAGACAGTTTCTATTGAAGAAAAAGTAATTTATAAACAGCTGCTCCTCTTTTGGTGGGAATCTATTCCAAGGACAAGGGTATTTTGGGGAAAATGTGATAACAGAAGAGGCTGTGGAAAAAGCGCCACTGAAAATGGTTAGAAACACTTCAGTAGGGAATGTCTACAGAAATGTTTGTCATGCTGAACAGTTTTGAGTTAATCCCTAATTTTAAAACAGCATTTTTTATCATGAAATGTCACATAAGTCTCTTGCGATTGGCACAAATGCAAGCAGCGAGGAAAAACAGGAAAAGTAAAATAGAAAACATCTGGCTTTCAATATGCTCTCTGATTTGAAGTCACATCACTTACTCACGGGATCAAGCCTGTCACATTCTGACTTTGTGCTGTCACTCTGTCTCTGTATAGTATGAAATACAAAGGAACACACCAGAAATCTCATCAAATACATTCATAGCTATAATGTATATTACTTTATTCATTATAATATGTAAAATTTACTTATAATAATGTTCTGCCTGCTTGTACAGCATTAGTCGTATTCTATCTCTGCAATAGCACAGTTAGCTGAAACAGTTTATGCTCCACCAGCTATTACAGGCAGATATTAACAATGGACTCAGATGACTGTACATTATTTTCACAACATCGCCACCATATTCAGGGGAAGTAGACAATTTTATGAGAATGCACATGCTGCAACTTGATAACCCATATAAGCAGTTCTCTGCACAACACAATCAACCACAATATTTTTGTATGGCAAAGTATAACATTGTCATAGAAGGGAGGGTTTGTTATTTCAACACTGTTTTTTTCAACAACTGACATTTTTTGTTGGGTTATTATTGTACATATTTTCCGAAGTCAGACTTACTTTGGCCACTTTTCCACGTGCAGTCAAATATAAATCACAACTTTCATCTCGTGATGCCAAAAGAGTAGGCATGGAAAAATGTTCTTTTGGCAGGTGGTCAAATTAAAGCAGACAGGTTATTAAGTTGAAACATGTGTTTTTGATAATAACTGTAAAAACAAACCAAAAATAATAAGACACTGGTTGTTATCAAGCTGAATGTCAGACAACATTTATGCTGTGAATGTAACATTAACCTCTGTTTGCCTTCACAGGCTAAAAGACACAAAATTATTTCTCATCTGATATAAATCTAGCCTGAAGAGAAGCTTACTTTGAAGAACTAACTCGGAATACTATCATTTTTTTGTACTTTTTTTTTTAATGCAAAATGAACTTTCAGAAAGCAACATTGTTTTTATTTTGGATGATTCTGTGCATGGACATCTGTCTGAGCCAGAAAGACTGCACAGGTGTGGACTGTCCTACTCTGCAGAACTGTTTTCAAACAGTGTTAGAGAAGGGTGCCTGCTGTCCCACCTGTACACAGAGGGGCTGCACCTGTGAGGGTTACCAGTTCTACGACTGCATCCAAGCAGGCTTCCGGGAAGGGAAAGTCCCAGAAGGGGAATCTTACTTTGTGGATTTCGGAAGCACTGAATGCTCCTGTCCCCAGGGAGGAGGGAAGATAAGCTGTCATTTTATTCCATGCCCTGAAATTTCCCCCAACTGCATTGAAATTTTACAACCTGCAGATGGGTGCGCGCAATGTGGGCGAATTGGCTGTACCCATGGCAGTAAAAAATATGAGGCAGGTCACTCCTTTCAGATGGACCAGTGCAGGGTTTGCCACTGTCCTAATGACGGTGGAAGGTTAATGTGTTCACCGATCCCAGGCTGTGACCTTCGTAGTGTTAATAAGCCCACGTGGGTAACAACCATTGAAAACAACAACCCTTTGAGAGACATTAGCAGCCGTCATGACCGCCAACAAACCAGTCCTGTAGAACCATTTTCCAAGCTGGCAGTGGGAAACACTCTACCTCTGTATAAGCAGGACCCACCCAATTCTGGCACAGAGGATTATGACTATACACTGGCAGAGCCTACGTCTTCCACAATCCAAGATGTGGCCCAACCACTGGAATCTACTACAATACCACCAGCTTACCCAGAGTCAAGCTCCACTTCCCTCAGCTCCCGTGATGAAAGGAGACATGAGCTGAGAGAAACACAAAAAAGCCCAAATCCAGTGAGGGGCAGTGAGGATGAGGTCACATATAACATCGATCCAACCATTACAGGGGCCCAGAGCGAAAAATCAACACTGGTAACAACTACAGCCACACAGAGAGAAACCATAGAGAACCGCAGGCCGCAGCAGGAATTTGGAGAAAGAACCATTAGACATAACAGTGACAGAAACAAAGTGGTGCAGGATACTATAAAAGATACAGCCTACACTGTCCATGACAGCAAGGCAGGTAGGCACTTTGGTCACCACAAACATAATCAGGGCGGTCGCACCGCGAATCGTGGCGGCTCCCATTCTGTCTATCATAAGGGGCAAGAAAAAATCTCAGTGGAACCCAGGCAGACACTCGTTAAAGAAGAGCAGGGCTCCTACCCCACAGTCCAGTTCAGTCCCACCAACAGAGCCCCAGTCAGGATGAGAGAGGATGGTCAGCAGCTCCAAAGGCAGTCCCAGACTCGCTACAGCTACCAATCTCAGGATGCGGAGAGAGACACTGAAGGTAAGTTTGCATATTTCAAAGAATTTTACTTAATCCTGACCTTTTATGATTGGCACTTTCCTCTTCTTGTTGAAGAAAATGAAAGCATTTGAATTTAAAAGAAATCTGAAACATAAAATGTTTTGATTCATTCAGTGCCTCATAATGTGAAATCCATCAAAATGTGATGATTTATTGGCCAGTAATGGCAGTGTTAGGCTGTTACTTTTTCAGAAGACATCTTCCTTTCCCTCCTCTCACATCCTGTCTTTTGAGACGGAATTCATAATCACTCAATTCAAGCTGGCAGTGGTCCAGGAAAAACAATTGTCTATGGAAAGTCTGTTTTCCCTAGATAGCATTTGTCTACCTTACTCTGAAGAGAAAAGAACTATACTTAGCGTCTATTCATTTTCATGTATTCAAGTTGAGAGAATGTTATATTTATTTCTCTGGAGGTGTGTAAAGAGCAAGTAATACTAGGCCTGGTGCTATATTTATATTATTTCCCTTCTGTTTTATATCTAATAAATCCTGAAAGAGTAGCTGAAATTGGAAATTTTCTCATTGCTTTGCTCCAGTGAGAGTATTGGGGTTGTGCCTCCTGCTTACAGCATATCCTTCATGTGATTATCAGCATTTTCTTGAACAGATCAGCCCATGTCAAGGCATATAGGCCAATCTACTGCAGCCACTGAGACAGAGAGCAGGTGATGAAGTGATTACTTGGATGTCTACAAGATGAGTTACACTGCACAAGAAAATTACACCATCTTTTTCCAAAATGGGAAGTCACCTACTGTACGTACAATAAATTAAAAAACCCAAAACTCTGCCCCATAATCTTAATCTTACACAGTGCCATATAATAATACAAATTTGTGTTGGTTTAACTTTTATGAGTAATGTGATTTTGTACAGTTCCATAAGCGTTAATGATTAATAAACTTCCTTCCACGTAAAACCTGATTAGATCATAATTTCCCTATACTTTATAGCCCTATGGCACAAGGTAGTCGCACTTTATTTCCTAAAATGTAAGTGAACTAAATTATGAATGTGTGAAATGTGTTAGCTCAGTCATTTCATCCTCATAGAATTATTGAATTACAAAAGGAATAGGTGCAGGTTTCTGAGAACTCTTTCCTATTACTGGTGTTTTGTCCAGAAAACTGCAGTCTGGGGGTGTGTGGTTAACCTACTTTACAACACTATGATTTTTGTCGAGACCTGTCAGGACTTTTCTTTCTTTTCAGCACCTGGCCTCCGTAGGTATGTATAGTCTATGCTGGATGCATATATGAGTAGTTTCTGTGGGACTGAACTTCAGAGGTACCTGTCAAGTAAATTTACCATCATAAAGTTGGAGAAAATAGGTTAGAAACTGACTGTTTGTTGCTGTTTGCCATGACACATTTTGTTGAGGAAGACTGCAGACTTAGGACAAGTCTGGGCAAAATGTGGACGTCTGTGAGCGAGTACAGAAACTCTTTTATTTATTCAGGGGAAAAAAAGGATATTTGCTTTCACAGACATCCTCAAAGGTTTTCCACTCTGTCCATAAATGTATTAGGGTGAAGTCCAGCTATTCAACTGTAAATCATAGCTTCGTGGTAGAGAGTTTGAGTAGGATGGGTTTTTCTCCAGGGATAAGAAGCATGAACTAACTGGTCTGGTTACTCAGTTTATAGGAGGGAATGACACTGTTGGGGTTCACTGGTGAAGGTCATAGGACAAAAATGAAGATCTCCAAAGCAATGGCATGTTACAGCGCAGACAGGAAAACCCCAGCTGATAAGGACCTTGACTAATGCCTGTTATCAATGCCATTAGCTGAGTATGCCAAAGTTATTTGGAGAGGAAAAGAGAAAGCATGAATAACAAGCACGCAGCCATTTTACACTAAATATAAATGGGTTGCCTCTGCTGTGGAACACAGCCCAAGATAAATGTTTTTTTCTTTCAGTCAATAACTCCCTCTCGTTTGCCCTCTCCCAGACGCAGTGTGTGCTCAGAAGGGGGATGGGATTGTTTAGGCCTTCTGATGCTGGGCTGGACCTGGTATAGGATTTCTTGGGGGTTGTACCTGTGAGCAGCATAATACCCATGTAATGAATGAGACCACTGTTGTGGCTTGATTGCCAGACGCTACTCACTGCTCCCTCACAAGCCGGTGTGATTACCCGTCTCCCGTGAGGCTGCTGGTTTCCCAATCTTCCTAGTAATCACTTCATCTGAAGCACACCTCTACACATGCTCCTCTCGGTAACCTCCCTTCCTACTTTGCCAAACACCAACCATAATGTTGATCTGAACTAGAAGAATGTAAGACCGGGATTGGTTGAAATATAATGTTTGGATGACTCATAATAATCATCATAAGCACTTGTTTTTATCAACAGTACTGTCACAACATGCTGCATATGGGAGCGGACTGAACAGATGTATAATTTTCCTTAGGATGAAAAGGAGGGTGAATTCCAGAGCTAGGGCCATGTGAGAGTTCACTCCTACTGTACCACTACTGTGAAGATCAGTTTGAAGAGCGTAGCTCAGTGTGGTTAATCTAGGGTGCCTTGCAGGTCATTTCCAGGAAATTTGGCATATTTCCCATTCCCAACATGTCCTTACTGAAAAACCACCTGATCCACATGTCAGCCATGCTTATAAATAAAAAAACATCCCCTCCAGATGCAGGAAACCACTCATAAAAAAGACCCACTGTATAAGTAGAGAGAGACTGGTGATAAATTGCAACACAATAACAGATTTGCCTTTTGCTTTCATCTGCATTTCTGTCATTAGCATGCAGGCAAAGTGCTATATACAGATGTTTTCAGACTTACAGCACTAGCAGTCACTCCTGTTTTCTTTTCCCCTACAAATATGAAATATAGTACAACTTAATTATTAAATATTATATTCATATTTATTCTTATTGATATAATAAATAAAATTGTTACTTTTAATGGGACCTATTAAACTTGAAAACCACCAATTAGGTAATATTATACCTCTTTGTTATTTTCGTTCATAAGGTCCAAAATCTGGATTTGGACGGATTTCCTCTGGCAAGCAATACGCAAATTTCCTGTGTTCCGGTGTGTGAACAAACCTTGGAATATATTAGCAATAATACGGCAGTGGGAAACAGGTTGAAATTACAGGACTGTGGAGAATAATTGGTCAGAGGCATGCAGTGGAATATACTTACAGTTTAATATGCAAAAAGAGTCTTGAATGCAGCTGTTGCATCGCAAAATCTTTGTAAAACATCATGAAAGTGTCCATCTTTAGGAATAAACCTAGCAATCTAGCAATCTTTAGGAAAAGCTGTAACTTGCAATACTTCCATTTACCTTTCGTGACAAGTCTTGACAGTGTGTGTTTTAGTTTTTCATTCTGATTATCTAACCACGAAGAGGTGTAGTTGGATTGGAGGTTACTGTTTAAAACCATAAAAAACTGAGGCAAGCCTTCAAAATTTGTATCGGCTAACTATAACTCCTGCTAAGACAACAAAAATGCAGATCACACAATGGTTGGCTTCCAATCTCAGGGAGACAAAAGTTGTCAATAATTGAAACCCGAATTGGCCGCTCGGGAAATGAAGTCATGGTGATAGCAGGAGAGCCCTCCCTGTTATGTCACAGCCAGCTGTTCTTGGACAGTAATTATGTGTTTCAGAAGGCACGATATCTCTGCAAGTACTCATGTTGAAGGTGAGAAGAACATTGTGTCACTCCCTCCCATGCTTAACACAGGCAAACGCGCACACACACATACAAATATACGCAAACACACACACTTAACCTTTCAACATCAATCATCTGACATGTTCAACCACATTTGTATGTCGTGGGGGGCGGGGGGGCATTGGTTTGTGCTGTTATTCACATTGTTGGTCCACCTGTATTGTAAATCACTGCCAAGTCCACAAAAGAAAAGACACACGAGCCTTGATTAGTGACAGCACACTGCTTTATGACACCTCCAGACATGTTGAGAGTCGCCCTTTTTGGTTGTTATTTTAGCTCCATATTTTCAGAGGGTGCGATGTCACCAGTTTTGCTTTTGGACAAGACCAAAGCATCTGGTGTTAGTGCTACTCTAATGGACAGATATAATGACGGGTCTGGAACAGGGAGATGCTCCTCAGCCACCTTTTAAGTGTATATTTTAGATCCCTGTTGTGCAAGCTCAATAAATCAACTTAGCTAATTATTGCGCAGCTGAATGGAACAAGTTGCTGTATAGGCTTAATTAGAAGGTTTGTCGGCGAGACAGGAAGAGACCTGGTTAGACCCAGATAAATCATGGCCAAAATGGTTTGTCATTGTTGTTTTCAACTCCAGTAGCTATTTTGGTGAAACATAGTCTCCTTGTAAAGGCATTTTATCCTCTAAATCCTTTGTAAACATGGTAATGAACTGTATGTTTTTTAATTCTGTAAACATCCCACGTTCTGGATGGACACACGGAGCAAATCTGTGTAATCTTCATGACGAGTGAACTGATTCCACCTGGAGAAAATGAAAAGGAAGCAAAAAGAAAGAGGATGAATAATTATCCTCTCTGTCTTTTAATATACATTCACTCACGTTCAAAGGAGTTTGTTTAAATGAGGCTGTAGTTGTAGATGTATCAAAGAGTTGTTTAACTTTTCACATTCTTGAACCTTTAAATTAAGCACACTGCACCCATCACTTGCTCTGTTCTTAGTAACTGCATTGATCTCAGTATGTACAGGTAAGTCAAGGAGAGGTCGACAGAAATAAAGTGACCGTTGTTAAAAAGTTAAAAGAGAATGAGAGAATGACCTTGGGCACTCTCAGACACTCTGATAGAATTCCAATGAGATTTTTGCTTGGTCTTTCCTCTGTGTGAGCTCAACCCTTATTTAAGGCTCACACTGGAACAGCCCCCTCTATGAGAAACCAATTAAAGCTTTTATAAGGCTGCCTGTATCATTACTAGCGTGTCTCTAGGGATGGTAGTGTCAGTTAGTCTGTCAGTTGGTCTGCCACTTTGGTTCAGGCTTAAAAACTGCAGTTTATTGATGTGAAATTTAGTACAGACATTGATGTTCCCTAGAAGATGAAGCCTATTGACTTTGGTGATGTCGTACCTTTTCTTCTCATGCCACCGTGAGGTTGAGATTTGTGGTTTTGAGTGGAACGTGTCCACATCTACTGAATAGATGCGGCATTGCATCCATGCTCCCCTCAGGATGAAATCTAATAACATTCATGTTTGAAGGTTTTCTTTTCTTTCTCCTTTTCTGTCTTTTCTGTCACTTCGCATCTGTGCTGCAGCTGGAGACACCATATATAACAGCAATAAAAACACAATAATAAAGCCAGTGTTGGCCTTCACATAAAACATACAATGATAACAAATCTAACTAAATATTCTCCATTAAATATAAGAACCTGCAATGCCAAAAAAAATCATACATCCATATTGAAGACTATTTTGTCCTGTGTAGCGTGATTCACTGGGAAGTCATGGATGTCATGAGTTGTGTCTTCTACAGTAGTGCAGGAGCCACAAATCAAAGCTGGAATGCACTGCCCTGTTATTGAAGGAACACATATATATTTTCCCTGTAAACTGGGTAATGTGTTTTTGCTCTGTCTGCTCCCTGACCCACTTTGAAATGAAGTGCTAATGTGTTACTCTTTCACTCTGCTCCAGCTCTGATTAGACAGGATGCAACAAAAAAGGAAAATTTTACTCTGAAGGTAATTTTATAGAGTCTTGGATTTCGTACTTCTTCCTGCCAATGAAAGTGAGAGCAGAGTCAAGGAGTCTGAAAAGAAAAACAATGTACTTGCTATCCTCAGCATGTAATCACCAAAACCAGCACAAAGTTTATTTCCCACGAAAGATGAGATTCAGATTTTAAAATCTGGTTACATTATCTTGTAACCAGATTTTACAACATCTCACTGATGGGCTTCTCTGATGGTATGAGTTAACCATCCTGTTCCAAATAAAATAATGTTGTAGCCATTATTTCATGTGATTCCTCTGAAACACTGGCTGCACTGAGTGGGATAAATCTGCAACTACATGCTTGTGTTTCATTGCAGTGTCTGCCAAGGAGCTGGTAAAGACCTGTTGTGAGACAGGGGAGAAATGGGCTTCAGCTAATGGTCACTGCAATGACATGGAGCCACCCACAAAAGATAGACACTCCATCTGCTGGTAAGGCCATTGTTAAACATCTATTCATATTATTTATCTTACGTCCTATAATTTAATCCAACACTCTGTCAGTCATCTTCATTAGTCTTCTGTGGAAAGGTAGTTCCATTTTGATTAACATTTTGATTTCAATTTTTCCTTTTAATTAAATTCATAGAAACTTGAAACCGCAGTTCAGTCAGCTCTGTAGCAGCACTCACGGGAAGAATAGTTAGCCCACTTGTTGTTAAAGGGCCACAGTTGCAGTCCAAACACTTCTGCAGTCCTTTCTAATGTGTCCTTTTCTCTGCCAGGACTGCCCAACAACAGTGCTGCCTTGGTTCACTGAGAGAAAGACGGTGTTTGTCTGGAATTAATGCAGCCAGAGCAGGAAGTGTGTGTGAAGAGGATGCCAACGACAAATGTGGGATCGATTCCTACAAGGCAAGTATCTGTGACAAGATACTATGGCAAAGGGCAAACAGAGTTCTCTGGGTTCATAGTCAAACTTAATGACATTGTAAATTTCTAATTAAGCCTAATGCAGTCTGAATTAACAATTGAAAATTATATTAGTCACCACTGAATTGAAAACATGTGTAAATGGTATTAGTCTGTAGCCAATAAGAGCCAGTAAGTAACTTTATTCTAGATATCTCCTCTGAGGAATAGTGCTGTGGTGCCAATTCCCTGTTATTTGATTACCTTATTTAATTTAGACAAAATGATTTAAGCCTAATTACAACTGAAGATTCCTGCAGTTCTAAAGCTTTACTATCTTCAAAGCAGACCTCAGCAGTTAATTGTCAGATGTCAGTTGTTTGGCCTCTTTGAAATTGTGGAAACACGGACTGATAATTGAAGTGGTTAAAACAGTAGCACTGGTAGACTGCAGTCAATGAGAGTCTAGTCATGGTGACTGCACAACTCTGTTGTGTTTGTTCTGATTCCCAAAGCCACTCATTTGCCATCTGACCTGTGTGTTGAAGGGTACTTACTCACCCACTCAGAGGCCCTTGAGCAGCATGGGGCCATTATTGACTCCATGCTGCAGTACAGCTGGTAAATATTGGCTTTCACCACCTCTCCGTGGGACCCCTTTAGATTTGGTAACATTACGCCATCTATAACCATGCAACATCACAGCGGCCATTGCTTCAGTTTTATGTTTCACCACGCCCCGTGCACTCTCAGTGGTGATCTTGCTGGGAGCTACAAGGAAACAGAGTGAGGCGGAGAGCAAGTGGGACAGTTGCCCGATATTAAGACTTTTAACTGTCAAAGCTGAACCCTAAAAAAATCAAAATCTACAGCCATGGCTCTGTGAGACTGTTTAGACAGAGCAGTGCTTTGAACTACATTCCAACATCAGCATGCCAACATGCTCACCACATTCTCCATCTTAGTTTAGTGCGCTAGCATGCTAACAATTGCTAATAAGCTGTAAATACAAAGTATAGCTTGGAATGATACCAAATTATTGACCAAATTATGGTGTTACCTTTGTTAGCAGCCACTCCATAGACGTACATGACTACATGCGTTACGGTTGAATTTGTGACCTGCAGGAATGCTGTGACTGCTGTTCACTAGGGCTGCAGCTTCGCAATGAGGGGCATCCCTGTGAAGCCCACCAGTACCTGGGCTACCACTGCAGACACGTCTTTCTGAACTGCTGTAAGGGGGAGGAAGCGATGGCTGGTAATCAAGACAGCTGGCACACTGTCAGAGAGAGGCCCGCCCTTGATTCCAGCCCACCACCAAAAAAAGGTAGTGTCATCAAATATTCATGCATACAAATGCGCAATCTTCAAATATATGTTTAATGCCAAGGGAAGGGATGTTGTTGAGTAGGGGAATGTAATACACATCAGTGCACTGTCAAGGAAAAGTACTGATTTAGAGGAAAGAAATCAATTTTCTTTACACTAGCAGTTAAAAGGAAGCATTGTAGTCAGATCCCTGAACAATAGTGCACATCATGGATCTCACAGAACAGAGGATAATAGCCCAGTTCACCCCTCTACTGTAATTCTAAGAAATCCAATGTCTGTCTGCCTTCCTGGAGTTGCATTCACTTCTGTTTCAGTAAACAGAAGAAATACTCTTGTACTAATTTGGTCTGGCTGCCGTAAGGTGAAAAACTGGGACCACTTTAAATTTAGGTTGCCACAGTTTTGGAAGAGTGATCAGCCATGTAGTCATGGGTGATCAGGTGCTTCACATTAGGATTTTTTTTATACTTTCATGGTTACTTAGTCAAACACTTCCCATTCCATTAAAAGCTGCTGTATATGCAACCTGGTCTCATATCAAAATGTGAAATAGCTACATTTGTCCACAGTACAAAGCGTATCAGTCTCACAATTAGGGCCTGAAAATTATTTTTCCCCCATTCTATTTCTCTTCTTTTCTATAAATCAAACCGTTGTTATGTGGTTTCTATGGACGCTGCCACAGACGAAACCAAGTGGCGTGTTTGTTATTGTAGCCTATATATTCATACGTTGTGAGCTGTTGAAATATTTCTGTAACTGTTGATGATATCCGTTCAATAAACGTGATTTCACAATTTTCAGGCCCTAATTGTGAGAGATACGTTTTATACTGTGGACAAATGTAGCTATTTCACATTTTGAAATGAGACCGGGTTTGTATATGAAACATCAGAAATACAGCAAGGTATCTTTTAGTAACACAAATACAAAACAAAAAGCAAGGCATTGATCATAATATTACCTGTATTGTTACTTGTACAAGTGCATTTGTGAGTCTCGTCCAGCTGCATGTGCGTTTTTGTAGGAGCTCATCAAGGGAAGGGCTTTGCAAACTTGTTTAGGATATGAATGATGTGGTATGCATGTTGATGCCATATACTTATCTCTGTAGAAATAAACTTTACAATAAAAACAAGCGAGACAAGAAATCTTCCTTATCATTGTCACCATTGTGCCTCCCCTGTAATTACTATACGCAAAAAGCGTTTTCCTCTGGGGAAACTGATATAACTATTTTAAGCTTTTCATATTGTTATACAGTTCTATGACCTGTGAGAACATCATTATATGCTCTCCATATGCTGTAGTATCTGACAGCCCGTACCCTAATGAGGCCTTCTCCATTGGTGAAGAGAGGGATGGGGAGAATGCAGTGGAGGGTCCTGTTGAGGTGGAGGACGTGGATGAGTGCCAGATAGATGAGGGCAACATCTGCCATCACAAATGTATAAACACGCCAGGCTCTTACCGGTGTGAGTGCTTCCCTGGATACGTGCTGCAAGAGGACGCTATCACTTGTACACAAGGTAAGGTGAATACCACCAGTTTTATTTTGCCCCACAGAACTAGAAGATATTTCTAGTGATGCCAGTACACAGGAATGCGACTCTCTGTGCCATTTGCTCTTTGAAATATGATTTACAGTCTGTATTCCTGTCAGAAAGACCTATTTGTCGTAATTTGTCTACACATTCAGAGTGTATTATTTTCCTGGTCTCTTTGAGTTCCTTCCTGTCTGCGAGGCCTGATATTGCCTAATAATAGTTATTCTAATCACGCACTAACATCCCTTTCCTGGACTGACAGCAATGTTTAACTAATCACATCTCTGTTGTTGTCAAAAAGCTTGTCAGCCGAAGAAAAAAAAACAACTAATTTTCTTTCTGTTTGTAAATCATTCTTTGCACAAACTAAAAACTGAAGGTTTGCTCAGATGTACAGTTCATGTGTGTTTCCAGGTAATGCTGTGTGACATTTCTGCAGTGTACCAGACTTTAATCAACAGTGGCTTTCACCAACACAAGCCTGTCTCAACAGGATACTAATGTCAGAGCTCTCAGCAAATTACAGTGATGGGATGAGGCTCACTAATAAAACCAAATGTTTGTCTTCAGGCAATGTTTTTTCCTGTCTCACCTTCACTGCTATTACAACTTTCATCTGTAACTACGAGCCTTATATCGTTGGATGAAGATGCAGGAATTGCACAAGATATAAGTGTCTAACTAAGACCACAGTAAGTGGAGAGGTGGAGTTGTGGATTACACTGTAATTCATTGCTCCTGTGATGAGATTATTCATGTTTCTGCAGAGACAGTGGACGAGGACAACAAACTGAAGGAGAATGACAGAGCAGCACTTCTGTTTCCCTCCCAGCCCCCTGTCCCAGTCAACCCCTGTGAAGGTTAGAAACATACAGTTTAATGAGGGGAGAGAGGGCTGCAGGGCTGACAGCTCCCAGTGAGCATTTTCATTCATCCTTACATCTTAATCAGATGGAAACATGCATCTTCATGTAGTCGAATATGTTTAGTGGAGAAGCTAGCAGAGCCTGTTATAGACTGACATTTTATTATTTCAAACTCACCCTTTCCATGAAACGTAATTGTGTAGCAAATGTCAAACACAAGCTGTGAGATGGTATCAAAGGTTAGTTTGTTTTCAGCACCAGTCACTCATTCTCACGAGTTCTTCATGTCATAATCCGTTCATGGCCACATTTTGTTTCTCTTGTTTGGTTTCCATGACACCAGGGTGGAGGTCCACCACACTGTGGGCCAAAAGTAGGAAATACAATATGTCCAGGTCAGGGATCAACCTGGAAAAAGGAAAAGAGCAAACGGCAATACAGTAAATAGTGCTCTGTCTCCCACGCAGAACCACAAAGCTCTCCCCCTGTTTCACCCTATATACTGTTGTGTGGAATAGTAGTACTGTGTTTTTCATTTGACCTCACAATAAAATATTATCTTCAGGAAACAGCCCCTGTGAGCAACAGTGCACCCCGGTGGGCGGAAGGCCACAGTGCTCCTGCTATCCAGGATTCTCTCTCAGAGCTGATGGACGCTCATGTGAAGGTAAGGGACTAAAACCTACTTGTAATGCAGAAATGCAAAAAAAATGTTTTTTACATCTCACCAGGGTAGCATATGGAAATGTTGTACAGTCATATGGTGTAAAAAAAAAATAGGCTTACATTTGGAGCCCTTAAATCAGTATTCTTTTTCAGCCAGAGGAGTTTGGTTCCAGTTGAGGGGAGTTTTTTGGCAAGACTGTCTGCTACTGATTTGTCTCTTTCTCTCGTCAGCGCCTCTAGATTTGCAGAGGAGATACAGCCCTAATCCCCTTCACTCTCAGCAACACACTGTGATGCAGACAAAAAAAAAAAACATAAACGGGAGGAGTTCTTTTCATCTTGCTCCTCAACCGAGTTTCAGCCAGAGGGATTATCCCAACTATCCATGCATTATCACGATGTATCTCACCGACTGCATACCATATAAACCCTTTATTTTCATTCCACTCAAAATGGTGGTGGGCTGTGTGTTTCATTGAGAGGGTGATCAGCTACTTTTCTATGTGTCTAACCTGTGTCCTTGGGGATATATCTTTAAGTTAAGCCATAACCACAGGTCAGTCTCCTTCTTGACAGCTAGCAAACTGTGGCAGTGACACAGTGAGCAGCCCAGTGTGGTGACAAATTTCTCATTGGGTGGATGTTATACCCAGTGGCCTTGCCCCTAATCTTTCTCCCAGAGGAGGGTCTGACCTGTCTCTTTAATCTGCTCCTAACTGCTGACTGTTATACACACACCACAGCTCAGCTGACAGTATGTTTTGTACGTCTCCTTGTCTGCTTTTTCTAAACCTACTGTATTCAGCCAGCGTCTTCTGCTGCACACTATTAATTCTCTTTCTTCTCACTGACACATTTGTCTTTTCTTCTTTTTTTTTCCCCTGAACATCCAGACATAAATGAGTGTTTGTCCTCGCATGCCTGCCAGTTGAATGAGCGCTGTGTGAATACTGCAGGGAGTTATAACTGTCAGAGACTGATCACCTGTCCCCCAGGATACCAGATCAACAACGACATTTGTGAAGGTACACCGCACCTTATCAGAATTAAGCAGAATCAAAGTATTCACTTCCACCCACAGTGAATATGTTGTAAATACCAGCAGGAGAGCATTTGTAGTAGTGCATGTTCACAATGTAAGGAAAGCACATTGTTCAGGCTAAACAATCACTCTTACCACCTTTGAGAGTAAGTATTGAAAATGATTTTTTTTTTTTTTTTTCACATCCAGTGATTATGTAATTTCACACGTGAACGCACAGAGAAGAGGGAATAATATGATAATACGACTCCAGAGAGCTATTTCCATGGTATTAGCTTACTGTTAACTCTCAGCATGAAGAGCTGCCTGGCTTGTCTTTATGGGTGGTGCCCAAATTCAAGATGCAATAGTAAACCTCCCAATACGTCTCATTATTTCCATGCACCATAAACTGTTCCTGTGCAGAGGTCTCATTCATAAAGCAGCAGCGGTGTTCAGGAAGAGACACCCCTAAGATGAGTTTTAGATGTGCTGTAAGTGTTGTTTGCCACTGCAGATGAGTTTCTGTGGGCTCAGCCAAGGAGACTCGGCTAATCTGCAGCTCCTTGTGAAGTTAAAGAATGTTCAATCAGGCAAAATGAGCATTTAACAAGAAAGTATGTTTAGCGGTAAGTCTCCAAACAGCTGCCACTTAGGGCTGGTGGCATAAGTGGTTTAGAGGAAAAACATCTTTGTGCTGTGCTACCTATTCCCTATTCAGGGCTTACTGAAATACTGTAATGAAGCTCTCCTTTTGTTTCCTGTCACATGTGAAACAAAGCAACCACACAGGGGAACACTGAATTATGTTTCTCTTCCTTGTCTAAACAGAATCACTCAGTTAAGACCAGGAATTTATTGTGCGATCTTGCATCAACACTCACTGTCTTCCTAAGTGTTAGAGAATCTTTAAAAATCGGACCACTCCTTCTGACATAATTCAGTCAGACACATACAACCAAAATCAGTGCAACCTATTCTTTCCAGTAGCAGGAGTTTCTTTAAATACAATCCAGCTGATTGTCTGTTCATTGAAAAGCTACAGTACAAACAAGAATTGTTAGTAGTAAATGCAGCATGATTTTTCACTTGTACAGATTTGCCAAAATGTAAATAATATTAGGTTAAAGTGGGACCCAGATATAGCCTACAGCTGTCCTGTTTACATCACCTAAAGCATGATGGGAAACATAAACAAATAACAATGGCAACAAAAAACTAAAAAACAGAAGTGACTGAATCAACATCAGTTTGCTTTTTCATGATGTACACAATCAGCACAATCCCTGGCACACTTATATTGTAATGTATTCGTTCATATTTCATTCACATGTATATTTCTTTCTAAAATTTTGGATGAAGAAGCAAAGCCTGTGAATAAATCAGGTGAAATCGGGGGTAAAAAACAGTCAGGGATTCAAGGGGCTAGATTATCACATACAGAGAGTTAACTCTTTGACCTTTCTAGGATCCTTGAGCTCATTGCCTTCACTGGGAGGTCATCACCAATCTCTCACACATTCATCCCGCTTCCTGGCTTTTCTCTCTCTGTCTTCCTCAGTGTCAGGCTCACTCAGCTCTTGCCTGACTCTGCCAGGCATGTGTCAGGAGCAAGATGCTCAATCACTATCTGCCGTTTAGAGACCTACCCTATCTCCGTAGGGCTCCCTGCCCAAGCTGGTTTAGGATTCTAAACTGCAATTATAGAGGTGAAATCCAGCAAACATAAGATACTCATGCATTATGCACACACACACACACACACACACACGCACACACACACACACACACACATACGCCACCACGTTTTGTGTTCTTTAGAGACTATGATTTCCCTCCAGCTTTGGTTCATACCATAGTACCAGATGTGGAAGGCTGATTGACAGGAGGTAAATCCCATAGTAGACAGGTGTTGGAGGACTCTGGGAGAGTATACTGGAATGTTCACTCACACACTGCACAGAGAGGCTACTGCATGTGACTGCTGCTGGTTTGACTGATTAGATGTATTGATCTAGTGGAAATAATGAACTCATTCAGGCAATTGTCTTGAAACAACTGTTATTAGCATAGCTGAGACACCTAAGTTGTAACAGATTTTTTTTAAACCTTGAGTATTGACAGAGAGAGCTTCACGATAGATGACAAGCAGCATAAGTGAGCACCTGCACAATCTGCCATTTAACCACAGTGCCATCCAGTGGTGAAATCTGGCATTACATGCATTTGTTTTGCACTTGAGTTAACACATGTAATTGACTATTAGACTGAAACTAATGTTTGATTTGTGCCTTATTTGCAGTTAATTACTTCTTTGGTCCGCATCAGCTCATTTATTTATCTTCTCCCACAGATATCAATGAGTGTGTGCAGAGAAGGCATAACTGTGGGGTTGGCTTTGAGTGTGTGAACACCGAGGGCTCGTTCAGGTGCAACCCCAAACCTCTCTGTCCTGTCGGCTTTACCCAGGATGCACAGGGCAACTGTATTGGTAAGGGAAATCACTTTCTTACTGAGATGATTATGTAATTATTAATGTCTATTACACTTTTTTCTTTTGCAGTGTTTACCAATCTTGGGCAAGGGACACTGAACCAAATGTACTGATGTATTCACTCAATAATTACATCTTGTTTTCTCATTACTGTTGCACTGATAGAGGATATAAACTCATAAAATGTTTGTTTGGAATAACAAAAAGTTATGTAAATGTTATATAACAAGCAAACAAGGGTCTTTAATTCAATTAAATGAATTTCAGTGCAACTTTATCACTGTAAGGGAAACTGTATGCAGCAGCTCGCCACTGAAATCAACACATACACAATACACAGGAAAGAAACTGAAATTACTGAAACTAAAAACATTAAAAGCCTAAAAACTTAAGAAAAAAAACTGGACCAAGGCTACACAGTCTAAAAAGATATACAGATAATGAGGCCATACAAAAGCATAAAAGCATAAAAACAGCGGTGTTTTGCATTACAGTCAGTATTATTTTCATTTTTGGAGATTCCCTATCTTGTTCCCAAACACAGATGAGTGAACCAAGACAGGTACACAAAGAATAAAATTTCCCAACAGGTGAATCATAGTCTGTGTAGATGCACGGTTGTACACCATGCAGGTGAATCAGCAGGGCTGCAGTGACAGAGGGGTTAAATGCCACACAGACAGGAGATCAGAGAGGTTGCTGTTAGGGGCTGCAGAGGGGTGGATAAAAGCCAATCCTCTGTCGTCCTCCAGTACAAACTGATGCTGTGGAATTAGCCCCCAGGGGCAGGAACTGGGGCATGTCGAGGCAGCCGACGCCACTGTAAAAGGAGTGTAAAAGAAATGCTCTGAGAAATGAGAAAATGGAGAAAATGTCAGATACACACACACACACACACAAAGTTATCCATGGGAATGCAACTGTGTGATGTGCGTTTGCTTTGATATGTGTGGCAAAAGAGCTGCCCTCTGGTGCCTTTGTGCCTTTGGGTCTTCCCTCTTCTTCTATCTTTCTTCACCTTTATCTCGCTACCCCTCTCTCTCTCTCTCCCTCTGTACCAGACATTGATGAGTGTGGTGCTTTGGCCCAGCCATGTAGCCCAGGATTTAACTGCCTCAACACAGCAGGATCCTTCATGTGCCAGAGGAAGATAATATGTAGCCGTGGCTATCATGCCAGTCCTGATGGATCCAGATGTGTTGGTAAGATTTGTAATTAATACACATGAAGAACCTGAAATCAGATTTGATATACAGACGTGAGGACTTTTGTTTTTCTGAAAGAATAAATAACATGATACCATATAGGAGATCAAAAAGACCAGAACTGATAACAAATTACATCCATGACTGATGGTATTTGCAAACACTGGACAGCGGTGGCAGCTGAATGTTATCATTGTGATTTTATTGATTTTTTTTTCCTTCTCCTTCTCCTTCTCCATCTTGTAGATGTGGATGAGTGTCAGAGCAGCCTGCATCGATGTGGAGAGGGCCAGCTGTGCCACAATCTGCCTGGTTCCTATCGTTGTGAATGTCAGACAGGCTATCAGTATGACTCATTCAGGAGGATGTGTGTAGGTATGCTGGCCGTCATACACATCATCATCATCATCAGGAGTACGCTTGCCAAGTTTTATAAGAAAGAAACTGGAGCTTTTTATCTCCCTACTCTTCCTTGCAGTTTCGAGCTCATTCTGTTCTCCCCTTCCCTTCCTTTCATCCCTCATCGCTTTTTCACTCCTACTGTACCCCTCTCCTTTGTCTGCCCACTCTGCTGCTCCTGTTTATTATTCTGCGGTGGGAGAGCTGCTGCTGTTTCTCAGCCTCTGCTGCTGACTCCTGCAGGAGCCACTGGGCTACCGATCACGTCTCCTGCTGCAGAGAACTCTGTTCTTGCCCCCGCTGCTGCTGCTGCTGCTGCTTCTCCCTCTGTTTGTGATTCACTGTGTTGTGACTCTCATAATAATGGACTCCGCTCAAGTGTTTAGACTATCAGCAGGCAGCTGGTCCCCTCACATCACACTCTTGTCGACATGCACACAAACATGCACGGGCATGCACACGTACACAGCCGTGTACAGACCTCCACATGCTTGGCTACACGTGCACTTGCACACATGGGTGCAAACACTCAAATGCAATACACACTTGCAGAGGTATGATGACACCGCTTCTTCCTTTTCAGATATAAACGAATGTTGGCGCTACCCAAGCCGTCTGTGTGCTCAGACCTGTGAGAACACCCCAGGCTCCTATGAATGTTCATGCACCTCTGGTTTCCGCTTATCCAGCGATGGCAAGAACTGTGAAGGTGTGTGTGTGTGTCTGTGTGTTAATGTCTGCCTGTTTGGGTGTGTGTGCATCCATGTGAGCATGTTGATGCATGTCATATGTTTTTGTGAATTTGCGGCCGAAAATATGCGTGTGTGTGTTGTGTGCATGTGTTTGTTGGTGATCCAGGCTTGTGTGTGTGCGTGAGTAGTGCAGGTTCCTAGAGTGAACTGATATTAAAGCTGGCCACTGTACAGCATATTGCTGAAGAGGCATGGTTATTACACGTATTAGTGTATTATACTTCATATCATGTTATGCCTTCAAGCACGAACCAGTAAAAATATAATTGGCTTAATAACAACACCTTGTTTATATGTTGGTTTAAAACCATCGAAAATCCTTTGATCAAGTCAATTGTGACAGTAATGAGCTCTAACCTCTAATCTCCAGATGTGAATGAGTGTTTGGCCAGCCCATGCAGTCAGGAGTGTGCCAACATCTATGGTTCCTACCAGTGCTACTGCAGACAGGGCTACTACCTCAGGGAGGATGGGCACACCTGTGAAGGTGTGGTACTCTATTACACATCACAAACACCATGTTTATACCACACTTATGTGTGGACAAGTTTATGAATCAGTGTTTATGATTTACTTCCTCTGTGTCGCCCAGACATCGATGAGTGTTCCCAGAGCATTGGCCACCTCTGCACCTATAAGTGTGTGAACGTTCCTGGCAGTTACCAGTGTGCTTGTCCTGAATATGGCTACACCATGTCTCCAAATGGACGCTCTTGCCGAGGTGACCCCTTCCCTGCCCCAAAAAAAAAAAAAATCATGCGTGTACTCTCTGTACTCGTTGCTTTATTGAGTATGTGCCTGACTGAGTTCTGCTCTGAAATAAATTCTTAAAATGGCTCTGCTCCCATTTAACTCTACAGAGTGTGTAGTAATGGTTATGCTCAGATAAATTAGTACTTTTACAATGTCTCAGTAATCACACAGTCTATAAAACTTTATTGGCCTTAAAGTCTTGTCTCGCTAATTTGAATTTTTTACTTGAACGGTTTTGTTCCCCACCAGGACCAGTTTTGGTCTTACATGTTTCAGCAATGAGGCTTTTCCTCAGAATTCAATGGTCCTGTGACTAATGCACATTTCCTCCTCTCCAGGCAGTAAACCAGCGCTTATGCACTAACTGTGTGTTTTAGATATCGATGAGTGTGCCACAGGGGCCCATAACTGCTCTCTAGCTGAGACGTGCTATAACATCCAAGGAGGATACCGCTGCCTTTCCCTCAGCTGTCCACCGAACTACCGCAAAGTGTCTGACACGTAAGTTAGGACGGTTTAAAACCCTCACCAATGTTCAATATTATACCTCATTGAGGTATAATATTGATTTTTCAGGCTTTTTTTTTAAACTGTAAAATGTATAACATCTCTGACCTTCCCTTCCCTGTGTCCCCATGTAGGCGCTGTGAGCGGATCAGTTGTCCCAACTACCTTGAGTGTCAGAACTCTCCTCTGAGAATCACCTACTACTACCTCAGCTTCCAGTCCAACATCGTCATCCCTGCTCAGATCTTCCGCATCGGACCCTCCCCTGCCTACTCCGGAGATAACGTTATTGTCAGCATCACACAGGGAAATGAGGAAAACTACTTCAGCACCAGGAAGCTGAATGCCTACACCGGTGCTGTGTACTTGCACCGGCAGGTTGAGGGTCCGAGGGATTTCCTCATTAACATAGAGATGAAGCTTTGGAGACAGGGGACGTTTACCACTTTCCAGGCCAGGATCTACGTCTTCATCACTGCCAGCCCACTCTAACAGCTGGACCCGATCAGTGGCCACTATGGACCTTAATACAGCTCACAAGGACTTTTCATATCACTATTTAACATTGTCACAAGATATACCACTGTCTGTAATGATTGGCTTGAGCAGTTAATCTTACTTACATCCATTTGAAATGAATATTAAACCAGTGCTGTAACAGTATGAGAATGAAACTGTCTGCTTTGTTTCAGTTTTCATTGCGCTTATATGAAAACCTTGTAATTTTTTTTTCATTTCACACTTGAATTGCAAATCATCATGTCATTAATTTCCTTTCACTGAGAAGACCCTTTCAAAAACACATTCTTTATTTTCAAAAATTGATTGAAATTTCAGTCTGAAATAATGCACACAGAGATCCAAAGATTTTGATAATACTACAAGAATTAAATTTGTTGCCATTCCACTGATTATCTTAACCAGATGTGAGTAGAACCTAAAAATGATAACGGACAACCTCTAGCTTCTGCCAGCTTTTTTTTTTTAAACATCTATCTCATTTTTCTGCTCGTACCATCCTGCTCATATCATTATTTGATAACTATTGTGAAAGCAAGAGAAATTGTTTTGTAAGAGTGTCCTTTACAGTGCATAAACAGCTTTTCTTTTTTCTTTCACCCTGCGCTGCTGTTTTTGTTTTGTCTTTGAAGTATTTTAAAACCTAATTTAATATTACTCTATATGGCGTATTTTTATATCCCTGTAATCGGACACATTAAAGGTGGATGTACCATATTTTTTAAGCTAGATTCATAAGCTGCTAATAATTTGAGTAAAATACATAAAAAAAAAAACAATGTGGTTTTGTGAGTATTGGCCAATTGTATTTATTGAGAGGAATATTGTTTATTGAGGAGTTTGTGGTGTGTGTGCTTTTGTTTTACAATCATTCCTCAGCAATTTTCACTTGACAAACTTGTCATGCACCAGTGTTTGCTAATACACTGTAAATGGTGAACATTATTCCTCAGTGAAGTTGTTAAAGTATATAATCCAATAATCCATTCTTGTCAGGACATGTCACACAGTAAATATCCGAGACTATTTACATACCTCTTCGCACCTTGCTCCTGAACTCAACATGAGCGTCATCTAGTTTGACGCATGCACATTTTGTGATGGCCAATAAAAGCAAGGATCATGTCGTGTTTGATATCCGAAATAAAATTATTATGGTCTTCATATATTTATGTGTAATGTCTTGTAGACTACACAACTGAACAGCATTTACTGCAGTTTGTAACATAGAAAGAGTTACACTCCCACCTACAGGGTGAACGCAGCCCTGCACCCTGAAATTTTGGCTTTTCTCCAGGGCAGCAGTAGTGTCTTATACAACTGAACACTCTTAGAAAAAACACAAGAGAAGGTGCACCAAATTCTCATCAACTGTTAAGAAATTTGAACCGATTAAAACATAAAAACTTGATAAACAAATGGGTTGATTTTCTTTTTAATCAGCCCTGCTGTGAGCTATATAGAGACCTGCTGCCCCTGCTCAGAGTTCAGGGAACCTCCTGGACCTGCTCTAATCATCGGAAAGGGCGTGAGTGTCTCTGTGACAGCTGTATTAATGCATGTTGTACATCCAAACAGAGCTGCTTGCCAGTTTTCTGTTCTCTCAGATGAGTTATTCTGTCAAAGGTCACTTCAACAAAAGAGACTGATTTCTATGATTTCTGCACTAATTTTAGTCCCTTACTCCTCACTGGGCGAAAATGATAATAGCTGGTTAGTCCCCGAACTACCAAGGAAACAATCAATACAGCTCTCACCTGAGACGTTCCTCCTCACATAACTCATAATAATAGCTATGTGTGTATGACTGACTCAAGCTTTAAAACACACCCAGTGACTGAGATGCCACTCTTGGTATGTGCAATACATAACGAGCCCTTGAGCTGTGATTGATGTCTCTTTCCCCTAATTAGCTTTATCTGCTCCTCGAGATTAGGTGGTGCTGTGTTTCAGGGACAGTGAATCACGCATCCCAGACAGAGGAAGATGCACACATCTATTATGGGTTTAAGGACGCTGACAGAAAGTTTTGAAATGTCCCGGACTAAGAACTCTCATAGAATTAAAGGACTGGACAGTTACAGAAAGGACAGATATAGTATTGCAAAGTCGCTGTATTAAAGATCATCCCATCCCAGTGTTATGAACGTGTCTGATCACAATAATTAGACTCTTTAAGAAGTAATTCTTTAAGAATCTGTGACATCCTTTAAATCACTTTTTCAAAAGCCTTTTATTTAAGTCATCTGTATGTTTTGCTTTGTAAATTAAATGTTTGATCTGTTCAGTTTATTTCCCTCCATGTATCTTAGTTAAAAAAAATGTTTTCTGTACTTTAGGTTTGTACTTTAAGTGGCTTTTTTTTCAATTATTGTACTGAATTGTTTTATCTTGTTTTCCCCACTTAAATAACTTTGTCAACAAAGTTGATTATTATTATTATTGTTAATGCTGCAGAATTTATGCATTAAATTCATTCATCTTGGGCTGCAGGGGATCAGAGGGACAGTTTGGGAAAATCTGGGTTAGGAAAATTAACGGGGAATGTTCTTCAGTTAGTAGTAAAATGATAACATGTCCTTGAGCAAGGCACTCAATCCATATTGTAGCTGAAAATATGAGACTGTACACAACAAAAATCACTGGGTCAATAAAGCACCAATGCACTACTGTTTTAACTTCAGCCACTACCTATAAAAATTAACCCAAGACCAGGAATCGTTGTAATTGTTTTTAATATTATCATATGGCTATATCGACTCTGTTTTTAAACTTGCATATTTGTTACTGATTGTTAACAATTTTGAAAGTCATATGCACCTCATTTTGTACATCTAACAATATACATTTGTAATGGTTTTACTGTAAAACTTGACTTGGTCAAAATAACCCACTGGCTTTGACCAAAATTGGATCTATGAAGAATGTTGTGTAAAATGCTTCTCAGAGACCATGTACTGCAACATCATCGATCAGAGATGTGGACCTCTGTAGCGTGTCATTCCCCATACAACAGCGACTGTACAGCATGTGTCTGGGTGGAGGTCGACGCAAAGGCGGGGTGGGGATGGAGTGCGATGGGAGGGGGAGGAAAGGGAGGGTGGTGTTACAGACACGCTTGTCTTTGATAGCTCAGGTGGTCATCACCTGAGGGGGAAAAAGAGTGTTAATGGGCATTCTGAGCAGCAGACAAGCACAGGCTAGCGCTCCCTCTTCCCTGGCTGCCATAAACAGGGGGAAGTATGCATCATTAGATTAGGCTGAAGCTAACTATCTGCAGTCAAGCCCACTTCATACAGTAGCTAGCAGAGTGCAGAGTGCACAGACTCAACCTCTGGCCCCCCACTGTTCAGTACAATTGGCTGGATCAGATTTGGGCCTTGAAGCACTGCAGTATGATTGGTCAATTTATGGAGTGATTACCTGCGGAAGTGTTATTAGTTTAGAGTACATTAAGTAAGTGTGCTTGTACTAGTACATTTCTCTTATAAGCAGTTATATCGACAGTAGGATATGTAGACTGATCAGTTACAGAACATGTTCATTACAGTGGAAGACAACAGAGATGCCTATGTGAACTCTGTGAAAAACCTTGGAGATGCAATAGTTTATTAGAAGGTAAAAACCCTGCAGCAAACATGATTTCCATGGGTGGGTCGCATTTATTTGGCCAAGGAACTGAGCATGAAAACACACGTGGTAAGTACAGAGAATATATCAGTAAGGATAAAGCAGAGCAGGTTAAAATAAAACAAAAAAGGATAGAGAAGTGCAGAGTGAGATTTTATGTCCTATTATGTACTAACGGATGGAAAAGGAAAAATAGCAAAAAAAGAGAGAAGAAGAGTTGAGAAATACAGAGAGAAAGACAGAGAGAGAGAGAGAGAGAGAGAGAGAGAGAGAGAGAGAGAGAGAGAGAGAGAGAGGAATTTGCCTGAGAGGAGAATGAAGGTAGGTATGTAAGGTTGCCTGTCACTTAGAGGCGCCTGATAGCTCAACTCAAGTGTCATCTTATCGCACTTGAGTAGATATTGCACCATATCGCTCATGTTCCAGCTTTGTGAATGGGCTTGATCATGCTGCGTACTCATAAAAATCGAACCAAGCCCTCAGAAAATCCCAACATTTTGCCTCCAGTCTGACCTGTGAAGGCCAGAAGGAAGAGTTCCAGGTTAGAATGTGAGATTTAGCCCTCAGAGCAGATCCAGAGGAAAACGAGACTCATCCCTGCAGGAGTGCACTGACCTGGGGGGAAACTCATCTCCAAGTCTCCCTGGGTGGGAAGATTTACTGGAGTCTTAATCACAGGTCGACACCTTGGCAACAGGTTCAGTGGCCAATGGGAGAGGAGCCACAGCTGATGCTTTGCCTCGTTAACTGCCATTTTTGACAGAATGTAATGCCAGACATCTTTGGCATGTGTGACTTTTGACACTACAAACCATGTTTTCTACTTTCTCGATGTACTGTATTGACTCACTCAAAATTAAGGTTACATTTGCAGAACTGTACAGAATGAAATATGTCATTAAAGGGTCAGTTCATCCAAATTACAGAAACATATTTTCTCACTTGCGAATGATTCTATGTAGCCATGCAGATGGTTTTGGTTTTATTTGTCCAGGGTTTTGGAGCTATCGTCTTCTGAGACTTCTAACTCCACACCAATGAAATAGAAGTGAACAGAATTTAGTCTGTGGTCCTCAGTAAATTGAAAAATTACAATTTTCTGTGCCATTGAGTAGGTCCACTGCTTAAGCACAACTTTTGACTGGACTGCCATGAAATGTGGTAAAGACATTCACAGTGCCCAGAGAATAAATCCTGATTACTCTGGCAAACCAGTGACTTCACTTCTTAGCATCTTAGCATTGTCACTGTTTACCACAGCATATTAGCATGCTATGGTCAACAATTAAATACTGAATGCACTGCTGTACCTACGAACAGTCTCACAGAGCTGCTAACAAGACTGTAGGTAGACTCTTTGGGTGAACTATAACAAACAGCTGTGTTCTTGTTAAACTGCAAATATGGGACTAGGCTTAAATTTTTGTAGTCTAGTTGATGAATACAGTCCAGTTTTAAAATCTGTATTGATAATTTTGGAAAAAGAAAGGAAGCATTGTAAAGTTCATGCAGTTCAGTTTCTGTTTTCCCTTATGTTCAAACTCATATTTGCCAAATTTTACTGTTGTTGCCATTTTACAGATCAGATGTAATCATTATAATTAAATACCAGTTTTTCTCCTTTGATTGATGATGACACTGATAATGAGGACGATGCGTCAATAGGCCAGTGTATATCAGCAGATCATCTGTTATCCAAATCATTTGTGTTTACCTAACTGTGCCACCAATGCGTTGAGTTGGGATGAAAAAAGGGCCTCCCCAATTTAAGCGGTGAAATTTCACAATATTCAGCAAATGAATTTGCAAGATGCAACAGGTACAGCACTGCTTTCATGACTGTCTGCATACCAATGTGACCGCAGTCTAACTATTACTCTCTTTATCTCTGCCCCCCTCCGGCACCAGGGTAGAAAACCCTGTGTTCTCTTTCCAAAAAAACCCTTCTTTAAAACTTCTGTGGGATATGTACATTTGTTTGTGTTTACCCCTACAGCAAAGTCTTTTTCTGACAGGTCTTTCATTTATAGAAGGCAAAGCACAGGACAGGACACAGGATAAGACTGTCCTTGAATGATCAGATGTGAAGCTGTGCACTATATCTGCTGCTGTAGTAAAGACAACATTCTCACTCAGTTGCCCACCACCTGAGCAGCGGGAGTGCTTTGTTAGAAAGATTGATGCCTGTGTGTTTATTTGGTGTAAATCCTGTTGTATGTGGCCGGGGAGCAGTTTCACTCTGACTGACAGCTGCTCAATATTCTTATTCATAAACACAAGCAGCAATCAGCATAAATCATGTCATTCACTGCACTTTATACGCTTCAAGAAATATTTTTTTAACGACAGGTTGATTTGCTGTTATTTCTGTCTAATTGTCTAACTTGTCACTGATGCACACGCTTATGACTCAAGCAAGCTACACGCCCAGATAATGGTCTTGTTGCAGTGGGAAATTTCCCCAACTCCTCACAATAACTTGCAGGTAACAAACAACTGGAAAACAGCTTCAGTTGACATATAGCCATTTTTCTGGCTGACAGAGAAAAAAAAAAGCCACGGAGCACCAGTGGAAATTCTCATCATGTTGAAACAGTGTCACTGCAAAGGTATGAAAGAGAATGAGTTCTGAGTCCTGTCAGATCTGTTTTCCTCTCTGAAGCAGAGTGGACAGTAACATCAAATGCTGTGTGTGTGTGTGTGCGTGTGTGCGTGCGTGTGTGTGCGTGTGTGCGTGTGTGCGTGTGTGCGTGTGTGCGTGTGTGCGTGTGTGTGTGTGCGTGTGTGTGTGTGTGTGTGTGTGTGTGTGTGTGTGTGCCATGGAAAATAGGTCATGGCTAATGTTGACTAAATTCAAACCCTGGTTCATCCAAATTACAACACAAAATTATCCTGACTTACTCCTTCAGTAGTTTCCAGAAATGCAGATAGCTTTGGTTTTATTTGTCCAGGATTTGAAATATCTGACCAGGTGTTGGTAGTTCTGTCTGTCTGTGGAACAGATTTTGCTATTTTGTTTGTTTTGCCTTTTTTAAAATATATTCTTTTGGACACCACAAACAAAATCCCATTTACTTCCACTGTATTGCAGAGGCACCAGAAATCTTACTGACTGACATTGTAAAGGTGCACCTATACAATTAAAGCCAATCCAACACAACAGATCAGATAAAAGGATTTAGGAAGTTTATAACGTTGAGTTTTTGTTGACGCCGTCACTGGGGTGGCAGTTCAACTGTACGTTTATTACTGAGGTCGTTGTTAGTGGTGGTGACTGCAGTGACCCCCCCAGCCCCCCATGTTTGTAAAAGGGGTATGCATTACAAACACTAACCCAGAATCAATACCACTGCAAACCACAACCTCAACGATAAAAAAATAGATAAATAAAGGTACAATTAATGGCTGATTATATATATTAGCACATGTTTCTTTGTCATTTGAGTGACCACATTCACATGTTTAAAAAGATTTTTTCTCTCACTTTTACTCTGTAGAATAATCAGACAACAAACAAGAGCAGTTGGCCAAGATATACATTTGAAACGGAGCTGTGGAAAGACAGCATGCTCCACCTTCCACTATTTGTGTTAAAAACCAATGAGTCATTGTTACTTCTCTCTCTCTCTGTTGCAGCCTCATGCTCCTCCTGTCTCCACCCCCTGTCACACTAACTCTAAGTTGCTCTCTAAGCACCAGTCTGCTTTCTCACAACCTTGGCAAATCACTGTGCACCTGACACATCTGACCTTGATGTCACCCATAAATGGCCGGTCCAGTGCACAACTGGATCAGCCATTTATGGGTTGCTCTCACAGACAGGGGGCAAACACAGTACAGATCCTTTCCAAACGAAGACTTTCTTGTTCTTCTTACCGGTACTGATGCTCATGCTGTCTTTGCATGACACAAAAATACAAAAGCAACAATGTCATCTTGCTCAATATGTTGAGAGCGGGGAGCAGGTGGCTGAGACACAGAGGCCCAGGACTGAGACTGAGGGAGGTGAAGAGGAACTGGTGCTTCAGTCAGAGATCTGGGCTGAACTGAGGAATTTGAGAGAATTGGTGGTGGAGCAAAGAATAGAGTTGAGGCCAGCGTAACAGCTGCTGAGAGCCTGGTGGAGGCCTTGCAGACAGGGAATACAGGTACAGTGTACTGAAGGACTCACAAGATTTACCTAAGCGTACATGAACACTCTTGTTGTAGTAATGAGGGCCAGATTGACCACTGCTGAGAGCTTGGCAAGGAAGCGAAGTGCACATGGGTAATGATGGTAAAAACTACATCCATGCCTCTGGGTCATGTTTTCTGAATCTCTTGGTTTGTATTTTGAACTCTTTTGTGGACATTTGAAGCTTCTGTACTCTTGTTTAGTTTCTTTAGTTCTGTTAGTAGTTCCTGTTTTGTAAAGTCAAGTTATTCTTGTTTTTTGCCTCTTCAGTTTTGGTTGTGTATGTCCTGTTTTATTGTGAAGTCTTGTCCCTAGTGTATCTGGTCTTGTTCTACTTCCTGTCTTTGTCTGGTTTTCCCTCCTTTTGTGATTGTCTGTCCCACCCTGATTGGTTTCACCTGTTGCCCATTCCCTCATGTATATAAGTCTTGTTTCCCTGTGTCTTTCTCAGTTTGTCTGTCTGTACCTGTGTCTACCTGTGTCTCTACCTCTGTTAAAGGCACAATGATTTTAACCCATTCAAAATGCATTTTTGATTTAATGTCCGTTGTAGTGGACATCAGGACTTACTAACCCCAATTTTTAATACATTAGGGAGCAGAGAGCTAAGAGAGGCAGAGAGGATTTTGCAAAGAATTGTGGTGGGGGATTGTGTAGAAAGGGAAATGAAAGCAGTTTTAGTTCGCTGTTCAAACGCGCGCGCGTGCACACACACACACACAGAGGCACAGTACATAATCATTTAAAAGCTTGATTTGGCAAACTACTTACCCTGTTGATTTACATATATCTGCTAAAAATGGATTAAACTTATATGTCTCCTTTCTTTATCACTTAAGTTTCAGAATTCATCAGAAATGGAAGCCCACTGACTACTTCCAACAGTACATCGATGAGAGTTTGAGTATTCAGACATTCTTGGGCGTGCTGCTAAGTTTAAATTCTTGGCTTTGGCACCATGTTTAACTACCCCAGTTAGTTGACTGAATAGTTTTTATTAACGGTGTTACATGAAAAAACAAACCAAAAAAACATCCTATTGAAGTAACAATACGCAAAACACATTTACAAGACATTTAAAGGACTTTAGCCAAACAAGCACATTTACATAACTACACTACGTGTATAAGTAAGGATGGATGGCAGAGGTAACTGGCCTGCACCTTATTAGTGTGAATGAGGTCAAGTTTTCAAACCAAGCTAACAAAGGCCCACTTTGGATAAGGTCGACACATTACGTTATTGAAAGAGGAAAAAAAAAACTCAAAAATTCCTCAGATAAAAGTGGAGGAAAATGACATCTCATGAATGTGATCATTGTTTCCTTTCCTTTGGTGTTTCACATCATAAACCTCCTGGAATGCAGCTGCATCAGCGTTTGAGCTTTGACTAAATCCATTCAGAGTCTTTGTTGTGCAGTCATTCAGATCACACAGGAGCACACGCGCATACAAATACACACATACACAGCACCACACCTCAGTTATCAGTCATCTACTATGGCTCTGATAACCATGATCAACACACAATACAGGGACATGCAAGCTACACCTCTTCTCACAGTCGATGTCTGAGGTGAATTCTTTCTCTCTTTCTCTCTTCTCTTTTGCTGCTCTCTACTTTCCCTGTTATTTCCCACAATGCACAGAGAAGACTATCAGTTACAATCGATCTGCGAGCTATCAGATGCCCTCACAGTAAAATTTCACACCCTTGCTGGGAAGATATAGCAATGGCACTGAAAAACACTGTGGGAAACATTATTCTATATCTTTTGTCTTCTGAAAGAAAAATGGAAGCCAGTGCCGAGCAAGGGTGCTCAAAGGAATAATTCAGCTGTGTTTATGGAAAGAGCCTGGAGTGCACTGGAGACGCGGCGTCTCCTTTGAATCCGATGAGGTGTTTAGATCAGACCTGCAGCTACAGTACGGCTAAAGAGCGCTGTTAGTCTGATCAAACAGCTGCCAATATGAAAAGGACTGCCATATCCTCTCAGCACCCGGGGCTGTGTGAAATGAATACAGCTTCTCTGGTTTCCCTCTCTCAGACATCTCTTGGGTTGGAAACATTTTTTCATAATTGCGTTTAATTCTATGTTAGGTGTCCCCACAGTGCCACTATTAAGGTTAAGGCTAAGCTGGGGAAGCTTTTCAACCTTTGTCATCAGGTCTTTTGCTCATTCATGGGTAGCATCACTGAGCTGACTCTAAGACCACAAGAAAACACAAGATATTAAGGTGTATCCCTGTTATTTTCAATATTCCAATGATTCCCAAGTATACAGTATATTTTTAATTGACTATGTGTGTGATATTGTGAAACACACCTTTGTTTTGGCATAATTTAGTGGCTGATGAATCAGGTGGCTTGGGAAATGGATCTGGGTTGAGAGTCTTTAATGAGAGAGGGAATTCTCAATTTGAAAACCTTGGTCTTTGTTTTGTTAAGGTAGTCTTTCATTTGATTTTTTTTTCTCTCTGGGAAGCTTAAGGACTGAAGGCTCATTAAAGCTGTGACAGTACGGAGAAAGCTTCTCTGTCTCACAGCTTGTGCAAGAGGATTTATTGAGCTGTGAATGTTCTGATAAGGGCTGAGTTCACCAGAGAATGCTGTGTTAAGCTGTGTGGGCATCTTCTTGGTAGGTCAAGACGCACAGGAAAACAGCCAAAGCACAGAAGCAGGTGGACATGTTAGAAAAGTCAGCGAAAGTGTACAGAAACACTCATGCCTCCACTTGTATGCATGTGTTCCCACACATACACAACACGGGATGACAGTACTTCTTTTGACTGTAAAATTAAAGGACGGATTCATTATAGGATTATAAAGTCAGCTCTGGAGAAAAGAATCAGCATTTTGTGAGATTAGTATCAAATCTTCAGGGAGAATAACTAATGATGGGGTAATTTATGACAACAACATTACAGCAATTGCAAAGTAAATGAAAATAATACAGTCTAAAAGCAAATGAGAACAATCTGATTACAGTGCACTTTAAGCAATGTACCCTCTTATTAGCACATTTCCAGTGTTCCTATTTTAGGGCTTGTTAATAATTCTATATGATATCATAAAAATATAAATTCAAGAGAACTTGGAGGTGTGCCATAATGGCAGTTTATGATACAGTTGTATAGATGTGGGTGCACCCAGTAGGTACTATTAGTCTTCTTTCCTGCACTCCAAAAACATGTTTGGTGCAAGCTAAGGCCCCAAGGCGAGCTGAGAGTACATGTGCATTCCTTTCTGCCTGATTTAAAAGAGAAGACTCATCTTTTTTTATGCACTTAGTTGATCAGAGATGAGCAGGAGGCATTCCTTGATCAGAATCCTGGCTATAAAAAGGTAGAAGTCACGTGACCATTCTGGAAATTTACCTTTAATGCAGGTATCTCACAGTTTCTGTCGCTCAAGGGGGAAAATGTATAAATGCTGAGAGACAGCTTAGTGTCAAAGAACCAAACATTTCTATTAGCAGCAAATGAAGCTTTGCTTTGTGTCTTATGTATGATATGTTTTCATATAGCAGAACAGTGTGTTACACGAAAGATTCTGGCACCAAATGTACACATCTACCTCTGCTGCCCTGTTTGCACAGTGTACCTCAATCTCTGTGACTAAGAGGTTTTGGTGCTGGCAAAGTGCAATCAAAACACACACAAACACACATACACACATAAAGAACCACACACACAAGTAGAAGCCCATGCACAAGCACAGGTATGCACACAGAGGGCAGCTCTGAGTCAACAATTCAGTGAAAATGAAGCCCTGCACTGTGGCCAGAGCGTACAGATGCATATCTACCCAGAACCCTGAAAACAAACACTGAACATGGTAACTGACCAGACAACAGATGCTTTGTACAAGCAATCTCTTTACTTTTTTATTCAAGATCCTGCTCATGTTCAATGGTTTAACTTTTTACTTAATTTTTATAAATGTGATGCCCATGAACTACATCATGAGGGTGCAGTAACTTATAAGGAGTGTGTAGTGTGAGTTTGTGCTGCTGTTTTGGCTCAGGAAATTAGGACGTAGTCTCTTTGATGCAAAACACCTGAGACAGCCATGGTAAGCCTGTATCATCCAGCTGAAGAGCTGCACTGCCAGCAGTTTCAGACCTGCAGTTCTGGACCTGCAGTTCCACTTCTGGCTCACCTCAGATAAGGAAAGTTTACACCTGCAGATGCAGACATGCCAGTGTCCACCATCTCCAAGTAAATAGAGTAATAGCTTCTGCAAGTTTCAGACTCCTGCAAAATTTGTGTGTGTGTGTGTTTTAAATGTATATTTTGCATTTCAAACCTGAAAAACGTAAATCTTGATTGACAGCAAAACACAGTGCATCAAAAATACAGTACTGAATATGTGAACTATAAAATTGGGTAGTATTTGGGGAAAAAAACTTTAAAAAATTCTCTATTATGTTTTAAGTGTATATATTAGATTAGATTAGATTAGATTAGAAAATTAAAAACATTTTGTGTTTTACAGCTGCAAGATGAATTGTAATCTCCAAACGAGAATTTAGTGTAATATCCACTGGAGGTTAGCGTGACACAGTTTTACCTAACATCTAGAACAATTGTTACATTTAAAACACCACACAGACACACGTAAAGAGAGCAGAGCAGCACAAGCAAAAAAGCTGTTGCTTTAACACTCATTGTCTGCAGATGGTGCTAGTATTTAAAGTACAACAGCAATTAAAGGAATATGTAATAATATTTGTTTCCTAAATGATCGGATCCATCTGATGACTCAAAATGATTTAAAAGACAAGCAATGAGCTTGCAGATCCATGTTGTGGTCTGAAACAACTGGATTTATTGGACATGAAATGGTCAGAACTGGTCAGGTGTGTAGCCCTGCATAAAGCCACAACATGTCACTTTTACACTTTTTACATGTTTTGTATGCATTAAACATAAACAAGAGATAACATGTTAATAAGTGAGCTTCACACAGGCTGATAGATGGATTTTGTTACCTTTGGATGGAGGCAGGCTAGCTGTTTCCCACAGTTTCCAGTCTTTGTGCTAAGCAAAGCTAATCAGCTGATGCCAGTAACTATTAGCAAGAAAGCTAATTCCCCAAAATGTGAAACTATTCCTTTAATTTTGATGCATTTGGATGGGGATGTCACACATTTACATCTGCAGCTCTAAAGCACTACTGATATTCCTTTCCTTTCCTTTCCTACAGGTGGCACTGACTTACATTTGTATGACTCATCTATTGATGAACAAATAGCTTCCCTTAGTAAAGAATTAACAGACTACTTCATGTGAATAATTGAATGAATGAATTAGCTTGTTATTATTCAAGAGAAAAAGATTATGGTGCAGCACCTGACACATAGCGTTCATAAAAGGTAAATGCTGATAAAAAGAAACCATAATAATAGTTAAAAACAACAACCCTAGGCTGAGAGGCTTTGTAATTTCGTGAGTGAGTTACAGCCTTTTTCCATGTGGCGCTTTGCATCCGAAAAGAAACAAGTAAAGAAAAGAAAAAAAAAATATGGTGACGCAGTTTTATTTACTTTGGCTTTGTGCTTATCTACCTTGATGACATTTGTTTGGTGAAACACACTGTTCTGGGTGGCCCTAAAGGGTTCCTGAGAGTCAAAACCTTGATATACAACAACACTATCTACTGTATGTCAATCTCAGTCAAGCTTTGAAGTTTCAGCTCCAGAAAGATCTTGTTTATTATCTTATGTTAGTCCTCGCTTTTCAAATCAAGTGACCTTGTTGTGAGTGAGGTAATAGATCTTTCACCCCCCAACAGTTTGGTCAGATATATCACCCCTGACACAGGGAGATCTGTTTGGTCTGAATAACTAAACATCTATGTCTATCTCACATCTTAGAAAGCTCAGGCCTAATCTGGTGGCTGAATTGTGTTCCAGGTGCAATGACATAAAATTATATTTGTGAATTTTCTTCCTGTTTCGCTGACATTTGGCGGCACTGCCTTTTCCCTTTTTGCACGGCAGTCTATTCAACCAGTTTCAAGCTTCCTCTTTACACGAGTACTTTTACCTGCAGGGCTGTGTTTTCTGTGTTTTTGTTCTACTCTGCCTCATTGACTCTAATATGGGCTTCCTGAATGGGTTATCTTCAGACTTGTTCCCACAGGAGCTGATGACTCAAAATGATTTCAAAGATGCATGATGAGAATGCAGATCTTTGTGGTCTGAAACAACTGGATTTGTTGCGATTTATCCTACAGACCCTAATCAAAACTTCAAAGACAGCTAAATGTAGCAAACATGGAACACAGAGGCCTACAGTAAATGGAAGGACAGCTGTGTCTCTCTCTTCTGTACTTTGTGCAGATTAGACGCCCTGGGGTCCTGAGGCAAGTGCGTTCCCCAGTCCACACCCAGTCATGTTCCCTCCCTCCCTATCAGATCAGTTATGCAAACAACTGAAGCTTCTGAAGATAACTGAATTTGTATGCAAATAAAAAAAAGTGATTCCAGAGTAATATGGATTGTTCACACTGCGCTACAGCAGAAACATGAATCTCTCATGACGCTCTGGAGATGGCAAGGTCGGCTTGTCTACCTCTTTGATCCAAAGGGATTTTTTTTTCATGGAGGCCATAAAAATTTGTGCAGGTATTCATGGTCCCCAGAGGATAAAGCCTACTGACCTTTGTGATCCCCTGACTTTTCCTCTAGTGTCACCATGAGATTTACACATTTGGAAATTTGAAACAGATTCAGTGTGTCCAACTATGGTGTTTCCTTAACTTTTGCTCTTGCTCAGTCAGGTCCAAATTTTTATTTGTTCCAATAATTGGTGACCAAATAGGTGAAAAACTAGAGCCATTCCCATCAGCCTCAGCTGTACTTTGTGGTTGGTGCTAATTAGGACGTTAACATGTTAACATGTTAAACTTTGTTGTTGTTGAACACTGAACATTTTACCTACTAAACATCAGCATATTAGCATTGTCTTTGTTACCATGTTAGCATGCTCACATTAGCATTCAGCTCAAAGTACTGCTGCAGCTAAATGCTTCTTGCATCATGTATTTGTGGTCAAAAGCACAAGAGGTGTGGTTTAATACCTGCCATCTCCTCAGCTGGCACAAGGTATTCCTCGCAAGCTGCTTGGTTCTCACAGCCAACCGACTATGGAATGCATATTGTCTAAGTGGATTTCAGTCAGGGTAATAAATTTTCTGCGGGTGAGCAATGGGCAAAGTTGTATAATGATGAAGAGTTGAGGCTTGCCTCGGAAGAAACAGTGTCACCCAAGTAATGAGCTGGCTTCAAGTGTTTGTTATTTCAAAAGACATTTTTCCTCTTGAAGGTGCAATCGTCATACAGTTGTGGACTGTGCTGTGGCATGTTGCTCAAAAGAAAACATAGAGAGGGATTTGTTTTATATATTTATATACTGTCCCTTACAAAGAAAAAAAAAAATCTGAATCCAAAAATAGGATGACTGAATATAAAGTTGGAACGTGTTGTGATTTGCTAGACTTGTTTCAGATTGATTGCATATGTATTGGAAAAAATAATATTTATTTATTCCCCCACATAATGAATAGTGATAGTTTTAGCCCTGAAATCACCATAAAAAAGTATATGTGTTAGTTGTTTTCATTTTCAAGCCATCATTTAGCAACAGAGACTTAATTTAGCACAACAAGCTTTTTCTAAGCTTTCTAAGCCATTTCTAAGCTTGAATAAGATGAATTTCTTGTTTCAAATCAACAGTCCTTAAAGAATTAAGATTTTCCAGGACACAAGACCAGACAAGAAGCACACAATGTAGTGAAGTTATGACATGCGCATCACAACAGATATGCCAAAAACACAGTGGCAAACATTGCTGTTTTCACAAGCGAGAAGGGAATAAACAATGATCAATAAATAAAAGTGTTTACTCCATTTTAATTAGCAGTTGTGAATGTAATGAACAGCTGCCAAATCCATCCACGGTGTGCTGGGGCATTTATCCTTCCCACAAAATACAGCACAAGTCAACTTACCTAAACACCCCAGGCTATTAAAAGCATACTTCTGCATTTTGGCACATTCCCTGCACTATATGCCTTTTGAGTGTTGCCACATGATTAGCTGATTATAGCATGAGACACATGTCGTGACTGATTGTATAATCCAACAAGTGTAAAACAACGTGAGTTTTTCTTACTTTAAGACACTCTGTTTACCTAAGCCAGAAAGTCATCAGGCAGTGTGTTGACTGTTTCCTTTGCTTTTACCAGAAGCATGCATCTGGAGTTTTGATTTTAAATCATTGTGTTCTCGGGTGTTAATGTGGGAGGATTAACCTGCCATCACGGCAGCCCATTTATTGCTGTTCTCCTACACATGAAACGACGCTTCCATGTGCAAATACCGTTATGCACGTTGGCACAGAACTCTGGAGGAATGTGCTGCTCTTCTTTTTATTGAATGCATAAATTCAGGAAGTCCAAACACTGGCCGACAGTGCGCCTCTACCCAGGAGAATTCTCAAAAAAACACGTTGCAAAATGTAAGTGTGAGCACTCAGTCAATCCCACTCATCCATGATGGGATGATACCTCTGTCAGTGTGGCCCTCTCAGATGGAATTACTGTCATAGTTGGCAGCATGACTCTCCTCAGGTGATAAAAGAGGTGTTGATACAGAAGCATCTGGCAGGCTTCTGAGCTCCAGACAGATCCTGCTCTCACCCACACTCACCCAAATTTATCAAACCACAGACAACATCTGCTTGGGCCGTAGATTAGCCTAGTTAGCTGATATCTTGAATTTCAGTGAGCTTGTTGCTTGCGCAGAACAAAACATTGATTTTGTTGATACAACTTAGATTAATCATAAATTCATCCAGGAGAGGAGGGTTAACAGTCATCTTCAACATCTCCTCCACAGCTCTCAAACAGCAGGGTTTTTCCTGAATATGCTGCCCAAGGCTTGTTTTTGAAAGGTTTTGATTGATTGCCAGGATTTAGGGAGGAATCTCACACAATTTAACACAAATCATAAAAGACTTCAAGAATAAACCACAAGGATATTCAAAGCCAGTGGCAATTTTGAGTTTTACACGGTTTGAAGCAGACTGTAACAGTGCAACTGGTCTTATTTATGATGTTGACAGATCAGTTAATTGAGATTTGGCTGATGTCGGTTTATAAACTTTAGTGACTGTTGTGTACTTTGTTTCAAAGAAACGCTGACAGCCAGTTTGATAGCTATGTCAGATTAAACCTATTAAGAACTTTCTAGCACCAGTATCAAACAGTCAGGTAACAAAACGAGAGCTGACCATTTACATACATACTGTCTAAACCCTTAGTGTTTGTTCTGTATGTCAGTGTTTCTCAGACACACACACACACACGCACACACACACACATATACAGTATATATACACACATATATATGCATGCAAAGACACTTCTTCTGTCTCTCAGATGTGGCCAAAACCCCGGAGGGACCAAAGCCATTTTTCATGTAATTACAGAAAACCTGCCTGACTGGCTTTGAGGCAGCTTGTGAAAGGAGGAACCAAGTCTTTCTTACATTGTACAGCACATAGAAGCAGTTACTATTAGCAAAAGGTAATTTTACTTGTTTCACGCTCAGTCATTGGGGCAACTTTGTTGGCACATCTAAGAGTTCTTACAGGTGTGCCACAGTAAATTGGCTAGTTGAACAACAAAAGTGTGACGTGAACTGCCGATATATAACTCCTGATATCACCTCCTGATCCTGCTCTCTTATATAAAGCATACTTCAGTAGCTTTCTTATTTAGCTTGATGTTTAATTTGACTTTAACGATCCACCACCAAGTAGTTCTGCCTTTCTAGACTACACCTAAGCTACACCTTGTCTGGTCCCCCATCTTAATCCTGCACGTGTCTTCAGTTTGAGCCTTGCTGCTCAAGCATGTGTTCACAATAGTGGAATTTTTCCATTATTGAAACACACAAATATATCATCATATGACCCAACACTGACAACTACAGTCTGCTCAGAGAGGGACAGTAGTAGAAAGGAATTTCCCCCAGGACAGACTCGATGAACTGACGCTGTCTTTGGGTGTACGGCAAGTCTGCAGCAGCAATAGAGGAGGCAGCTCTGAGGTAATGTTTGTCTCAGTCTCTCTTCAAGATAAACCTGTCATTAAGGCACTGACAAACTTGTCACATTCTGACTCTGTTTTCCTTTTTATTCCTTCTCAGAGAAATAGTTTCTGACTTTATGAGAACACAGAAAGTTGTGATCCAATGTCACACTCATCAGGAGCTGCAGAGGACACCCTTGATCATTGATTCTGGTCCCTGACTGTAGGGGGCGACTGTTACTTTGGATTCTCTCTCATAAAACATTTGACCATTATTCTCTGTTCTGATTATCAATACTGGCCACATAAGTTGACTGGATAATAAAAACAAACAGAAGTGGCCTTTTTATCTCACACAACTCACCAAATATCATTCAGATTTTATCACAGCCTGAGGCCTGGGTTTTCTTTAATGATAAGTCTTTCTATTCTCTCTATCTTATGTTCATGAGTAAATCCATCAAGAGACACTCTTCTCTGCCTTGCTAAATAACTGACTCATAGCTGTTTTAGCACGTTTTTGCCCCCAGGTTGTCTGCACTTTACCTTTAAGAGCTATAAAACTCCTCAGATTTATATACTCTATGTAAAACTAAGACCTTATTATTCTACTGTTCATCTGTATGAGCCTTACTGACTTGTGCATGTTCATGATTTTATAATATGGCAGCAAGCAGCCTCCACATATGCTCCAGCACAGTTGTTTGATGTCTTAACATGTCTCCCACTGCGGCCTATGAAGGCTTGCCACCTGCAGCAAGCTTCCACCTGTTATAGGCTGCTGTGATGTGGACGTTTCCAGCTATCACCTGTCATCACGTAAGAGTTGTAACTCTCTTGCCAAGGTGTCATTAGCATTTGCATCAGTAATGACTTATGTTTTCTTTAAGGCAGTTATGATCAATACTCACTTACAATATTACTAATGGATCACATAAATACTTGGGGTTGCTTGCAGTGACAAACCTGTCAATCTTTTCATCGTCTTTTAGCTCATAGTTTTGGTTTTACAGCCTGTAACTTTAAGGTTTTGATTCACTCGAACTGCTTTCACAGCATCATTTTTTGCCACAACATTGGCCGATTCAGCAAAAAAGCTCTAAATATCCCTCTGAGCACCAAACAGCTGACACACTCTTTTGGGAGTTAAAGAGTCAGATATTTCCCTCCGGAGTTGAGAGAGACCAAAAACAGAGCTAAAAGGGGAGAAAATATTGGACTTACATTCATCAAGTGGCCAGAAACATGACTCTAAACGAAAGCTAACATTGCTCCATAACTGCTGAATGCGTAAACAGGCAAATGTTTGCCACAGTGACTTAAAAGGTGATACTAACCACTTGCTTACTAAACACATTGTGGTCTCCCAACAAACTAAATCAACATTAATATGTCAAACTTGCAAAAATAGTAAAGCTGGATTTGGTGGTCTAAAAATATCAGTTTAACTGATTGCTGATTAACAGTAGAATATACAGACTGGGTTTATCTTAACATTTTAAAATGATAAGGGGAAAAAACATTCTCTCCCAATATTCAGTACTGTCTGCATTTCCTTTTCAGTCACTGATGATAACAGGTTGCCTCCAGATGAGGGAAACTCGTCTGACACAATTTTTCGAAGATAGCGTGTATTGGAATGTATCCTCACTCTCCCAGTCTGCTCTGCAGGTGTCCTCTCAGCAGAAACCATCGGCTCAGGCGCAACCAAGAACTGCTTCCACTTTGTGTGAGTTTCTGTCACAGCAGACACCGCTTTGTTCGGCCTACTCGTCCTGTCACTAGACACCTATGCTTTTGAAGAGCGGTGATTTATGATGGAAGTGATCGCTGTGGTATCTGTGCCAGCTGACAATGCTCCAACTGCTTTTGTTCTGTCTTCAGGAATCGCAGGTGACATCAGATCATAGTCCTGATCATGTTTACTCTCTTCCCCTTGTGACAACTGTAGGAGATACACCTCTGCTTATGATCCTTACAGATTGGTTTTCTCTCTATGTGTCACACTAATATTATTGTCATTGCATGGCACGGTCATTTATATGGCTGCAAAAGAGCAAAAAAAAATCTAAAGACTCCCTGCCAGAATCCCTTCAGGGTGTTTGTCACTGTCTGGCACAGGATCAGGAGTCACTGCCAGTCAGGCTTTCTTTCTGAATTTAACTGGGCCAAGAGGAGACACTCGCTAATGAATGGTCAGCCACAAAAAAATGTCATTTGTATTGCCTGTTTTCACTATTGTAAAGACAACAACAGCAATATAACATTACAATAACCATAAATCAACATACTGTAGGCACAAAGGCTCTGTAAAATCCTCAAAGGCAAGTGAAAGTGAGATTCTCTCCCCTTCTTCACTCTCTTTATCCCGTTTCTCTTTTGTCCTATTCTTTATCTCATTACCATCACTGAAGCTGAGCATCCAGCTGTGTTCCCCTGCCCTACAGACAAACCTTTGACCCCACGCTGAACTGCAGGATCATCTACCACTGTCACAGCTTCATCTACCACTGTCACTGAATGACCTCCACGACTCTGAGGTCATTCGGTGCACATTACCTACCCGTTTCAATTCAGTTTTTTTTTTTTTTTAAACGCAGATAAGGAACTTAATAGTTATTGTGCATGCATTGTAGTGGAAAAAGTGACGAGTGAAAAAAATAAAATATGTTTAGAGGAATGAACACAATGACCTGAGATACCACCTGTCAGACATCTCTACGGAAGCCTTTACCTTGTTTACAGCCAACACTGGCTATTATTTACAGAGAGCCACAGACATAAAACTTCATACAAGTGGTGATTACAGTTCATGACATCAGTGTCATGAACTGTGTACGGAATTAACCACATGCAAAGGCCTGTTTGTGACCCACACGCACAAATTGTAAATTGTGCAGAACACATTTGCTGCGTGTTGTTAAAGAAGAATCTTTTTCTTTCAAAGTCTTTTCTGGATTATTCATTTCAGTCCAGCAGCAGGAAATGAATTGAAGATAACATGATTGAAAAGGTCTGTGGCACTGACTTCAAAACACTTTTGTCACCAGCATTGTGGGATACATATCAAAAGAAGTACTTTCAGGTATCTCTTTACCTCTTTGGGTTGAAGGTGAGGGTGTTTCCATATCTTGTCAACGCATGAGTGGAGAGAGGGAGAAGATTAATGATATAATAGCTCTGACCACACGGTTTAGTTATTTAAACTGGCAGCATCAGCTCAAATTGTTTCATGGCTTTCTGCAATGATACATTTAGGAGCATGTCTGGACAGGTTACAAGATGCTAGAGGAGAGAATTCATTGCAACTCCCTCTGAACTGTTCAGCCAAGAGACAGGAGCTTGGAAGCTATGACACCATCAGTAAAGTACATGCAGCATGTTTATTCCCCAGCAGCTTGTTTGTGCACCTTTCCTGTTGACAGACTTGGTTTGTGTTTCCAGTTTCATTTCAGTATTCTCTCTATTCATCAATTAAAAGTTGTCTTCATGAGTAAACTCTTCTGAGGAGAGAGTTTCATAATCAGGAAAGGAGTGAAGCAAAAGGAGTCAAAGAATGAAGCTTCATTAATGAGAGCCTGGTTTATAATGAACCTGCCGTCTTGTCAAACCAACAAGACGACAGGAATAATAAAATCAAGGAGAGAAGATGCCAGCTTCTTCGTTGTTGGGGCAAGGGAAAGTTGTTAGGTTAAGAATCTGGCTGGCTGACTGTCATGACGCTGGATGAAGATCAGTGATATTTCCTAAGCGTCTCTGAGTCTTACGGGGTTGTAGTGAGTTTGGTGTTTTTGTTCAAAACATCCCGTGTCAGGACGCCCGAGACGTCGGAGGATTACTGTAAGCTTAGCTCAGGTGACGTCTTCTGTGGATGGGGGGGCTGGGGGTTAGGTATGAGGGCCCTCCATTGCCCTGTTCCAAACCACTCCAAAAACAAGGAAAAGTATCATATGGGGTGCTCAGATCATTTGAAGATACAACACTATACACCATCAAAGACAGCTTTTGACACACTCACTCAAAGTTCCCATTTCTCAGATGCATTACTGTTCCATGATTACATATTTCAAGAGCTTTCAAAGGCAGGTTAAGTGGGCTGGTATGCTCATTCAAATCATTGTAAATGGCTCCTTCAAAATCCCCCCAGAGAGCTGATCCAGCCTGTGTTCTTACCTTAATGCCCCTGACAATACCTTGGAGCTATTTGACCACTGTGTTTACCTGTAAAATCAGATAGACCATGGGAAGTCAGATAGACCCTGTGAGGCCCAAACAGTTGTGGATCTCTCTTGTGGGGAGTGGATATTGTCGGCTATCTCTAGCTTCCATCACAGAGTCTCAAACAGCACGCTGTTAAGAGAGTGCATGAATGAGCTCTGCACCCATACAGTATCTCTGGAATCACATAAAGACAACCTTGTGCTCTGCAATTTACTGTGCAGCGCTCAGGTGCTTGTGCATGTCTCAACCAGAGGAAAAACAAAAGTATGACTGACATAATCATGTGTCAGAAGATTTATGGCCAGAGAGAGCGAAGGGTTGAGAAAAACTGGAGAGCACATTTTCTCGCTCCTCCTCCTTCAAATTATTGTCTTTAGTGCTGTCCACTTGTTTGAGTGAAATGTTGGAAGCTGTTGAAACAGAATAATTCACACACAGAGTACCTTGTGTTAATGAAGGCCCTGTAAAATGTATGATTTAACAACTCTTTTACCGCGGAACCATGAGTCATTTCCTTATTCATTGGTGGCATATTTTTAGTCATCATAGGTTTTCTAAGGAAAAGTATAAGCAAGATGCTATCTATATTTCATGTGGAGCTTTTATTCTGTGAGTAGCTGTTTGCAGACAAATGAACAGATAAGACTGTATAAGGAAATTAGATCACTTTGGACAGTGCGATTAGGTTTAGGTTCACAATATGAACTGGAAATAAATCCTAGATTCTATCACATAGGGTTTCTCGTCAGGTACATTTTAATTTCAGCTATAAATCTGGCCTCTGACAAGGCAGCCTAATGATAAAACAGAAAGCAGGATGGGTCTTGCTTAAATATGTTTTAAAAGACTCATTGTTGGCTTTGACACTAATTGCTGGCTGGGGCTCACTGCTGGGCTGCCCTGATGTAGCAGGTCATGAGAGCAGATAGGGAAGCTGTGGCAGGCCTCCAGCAATAACACAGGGAGTGAGCCAGACTACCAACTATAAATCTGCAGCTACCACCAATTTCCAACCACCACAGGTGATGGGTGAGTGTGTGTGTGTGTGTGTGTGTGTATGTGTGTGTGTGTGTGTGTGCGTGTGTGTGTGTGTGTGTTTATAAACAAAACTCCAAAGGGTAACGCAACCCCACTTCAGAGCAACATGGATATTACACCCCTGAACATCTTGGCATGGGCCTGGTCCTGTTTATGGAGAAACACAGCTAAGAGTATAATTAGCATCTCAGTGATCCTGCAGGGTGTCTGACTTAGGCTGCGATATCAAAGAAGGTGGTATTTTGTGCTTGTGACTCAATGGAGATGAAGTGACTGTGGCCTCTGTACGGTGGTGTTTTGCACCTGACTGGAAAACACTGCAGGTGGATTATCCCAAATGGTGGCTAAACTACGCTACTTTTTGGGCTATAAATTATAGCATCAAAGGTTTGATTGTGTAAATACTGGTTATTTATCCACATTAGTGAAACCTTGGTGGACACCTTGTAACCTTATAACACCATTTTCAGAGTATGCACACAAACACACAAAGTTGCTACAAGTGAAAATAAACAAGTGACACACATAAAGGTCTGTAAGTGTTTTGTTGGTGAGATAATGTGATGTGTGTCTTAGACACAAAACCCTAGTTTAGGTTTAACCAGAGCTTTTGGAGCAGCTGCCTTTTCTTATGCGTGGGTCTTTTGTATCAATATTATGAAAGCTGAAAGCTTTTGTCAGACAGAGACAGGCCTCTATTATTATACCCTTCACGCCCTTTTCTCTTTATTCTGGGCAGATTATCACTGCCAATGACACATGATACGGCTAATCTACTGTAAATTGAACCTGAATTCTCATGTGTTTCAGTTCAATGGGGAGTTTAAAAAAGGGGGCTTTACAAGGAAGAAAAAACCCACATGGAAATGTTCTAAAATACAGCACAGGTGAAAACTTTACAGCGTACATTTGTCAATCCCAGGAGATTATTGGGAGCAGGTTTTCCGTCAACACCTCTGGGCCCGTCTCCAGACTGCACTTCCAGGCCGATGAGAGTGGAATCTGTAACGACTGTGGGCTTTAGCATCGTTAACATTTCCCTGACACGTTGGCTGGCCTCTCTTGGAGACTGCCCTGCATTTTCTCTGCTGCACTGGAGTTGTTGTAGCAACTAGTGGCCCAGGAGTGAATGAAGCAGATGTGCGAGTCATCTATCACCTGACAGCTCCCACTCCCCCGACTGAGCAAGTCATCACCGTGACAGTCTGCCCGACCAGCCTCATCAATTACACTGGTACCCTACTATTAGAGCACAAACACTTTTCTCCTTGGACACATTCAACTGCTTCCCAGTCTGCAAGATGGGCCCTCAATTAAGCCTGAATAACTTTCCCCACTCAAAGAACAGATCTCTTTCTGTGGCAGAGCATTTCACACATTGTGCTTGTAGGATAAGTCCTTTGAGAGCAGATTTATCTCCACGGTGACCATATGATATTTGAGAACATTTATCTTTATTTTATGACACTTCACATGTGCCTGATAATGATGCAAACCACAGTATATCTACTATTAATGAAGATTTACTTCTATGTTCATTTGAAAGTAATGACTCTATTGGTTAATTGATCCTTTTTTAATGAGCGATTAAGGTAATTTATGGCATAAAAGTTTAACAACTACACTGCAATGCTTGTTTATGGCAAGAAAATGCCAACAGTTTCTATTTCAGTTTTCAGTCCAGTCATTTTTGACTGGCCAGTCACAGCACATTACAACTGTTCACGTTCCCTTGATGTGGAATTCCCGTTTGTTCTTTTGTTTTGGTCAGAGAAAGACTTGATGTATGAGGAAGCAATAATAGGAATCATGTTTTGCAAGTGTTATTCTGTTCCTGTATTCCATCAGTAGTAGTCATGAAATGCAGTAAACACAGACGTTTGAACACAGACACATATTAACAGATTCTATCACTTACAATATACAACTATGGCAGTGACAGCAGGGGCCAACTTACATATATCAGCTTTTTTTTCACAAGGGTTTCAAAACAGGTGTCAGGGTCAGAACTTGACATTGAATATGCAAAAGATATAAATAAGACATTCATATAAAAATAGGCTTTTACAAAATATACTCTATCAACCAATATTTACCAAAAGTGGAAAATGTGCCCATATTTTTGATCAGTGAATAAGTCCAGTTAAGCTAAATCAGCTTGAAGTGAGCAATGCCATTGAAGACAGTCAGTAGAGCGTATAGCCTTCTACCTCAACAAATGGGATTCTCTAGACTAGCAGCAAACAGAGGGAAGACAAACTCATGAGAGGGTCAGAAGGTCAGTGTGAGTAGCCTACAGCAGTTTCATCTGGAACAACATTATTCTACAAAACAACATAGTATTCCAGGTAGATTCAAATCCAGTGTGTTAACCATGGACAAGTGTTGATTGCTTTAATAAACTAAGACCTCCCAACATTTAGTTACTTTTGATCCAAAATGGACAAAATCAGTAGTTTTTTTTATAGAATAAATTAATATTAATTATTTTCATTCTCTAAATACAGCATGTTAAATATTCCAAATGGCTGTGTCATTTCATCTGTGCACAGGGAGTGAGAACTACAGCAGTGCGTTCTGCCCAGCAATCACATCCACCATAATTCATTTGCAATAGCAAAGTCCGAACAGTCAAAATGTCAGTATATGTCCATTTAGCTTAAAGTCTTGACATTTTGCCTCGATGACTCGCGCTGTGGTCACCCAGTCCCATATGCCGCGGTGCGTTTTCTCCGTTAACTGTGTTTTGCCACGCTGTTTGTCACACTGCACCCCAACAAACACAACAATCCAAGAAGAAGGATGAAGAGCTTTGTGTGCAAAAGAATCATGACGCCCCATCTTCAGCTTACTGTATACACAGTACAGTAGTTCCTCATTATTTGTGAAAAGACTGCAATAACAGCCTTCCTGTTAAGTTTAACAGTTCCAGTTTGTCCATGACAACACAAAGTTATGAACACACACACACACACACTCCCATACATCATAACACACCTACACACATACACACACACACACCATCCAATAAATATTCTCATTTGCATGTATACACCTCTGTCCTCTCGCTGCAAGTGTTGCATTTAACGTAGCAGCACCACAGGAACTTGCAGTTGCACTGCCAGACGCGAGAGTACTGGTGTGTGTTGTATCCCCGACCACAGCACATCAAGTCACAGCCGCTGATGTGCTGCATCATAGTCTTGTTACAGACCCTGCCCTGTGTCCCCAAGCTCCCTGTCACAGGGTCTGCCTCACAGTAGTTAGGCGACTTGTCTATGTACACTAGGTCCGTATCCATGGGCTTCCGGTAAGAGTAAGGCTTCTTGATCTTGAGGAATTTAGGACGCTTGTTGCGGCTGGCTTTCACTGGTTCCACGTGCACCGCATGGGCATACTTCTCCTTGAGAATGTAGCCAAGCTCGCGGAACTTGGGAAGTGTAGTCCAGCAGGTTTTGGTGGTGCAGGAGCCTGAGACACCATGACACTTGCATTCCAGTCGCATGTTCTTCTCCAGGATCTAGACACACAAAAACAACTTAGTAATGGAGTAACAACTGGCAGCTGTAAAAACACACAACAGTGATGAGTGATCTTTACACTCTCATGAATGAAGTAAATAACAGCCATACTAGATTATTAAAACCAATTATTATGTAGTTGATTATATTTATGTTTTCACTTTCACTATTTTTTTTAAATTCAGAATTGTTGTTGAATTAAAATTTGTGCAGTGTCTACATTCTCTAAAACCTGGTGTGTGTCAATCCGCATTTCAAATCTTCCACTTCCACTTGATAACAATGCGACTGACAAATACTCTACAGTTGGGGATTAAATACAGCCCCACCATATAGCAGTGTGATACCATATACACAGAAGCCAAAATAATGTATCAGATTTCAGGCTCTGTGTGTGTAGTTACCACACACAACACACAAATGTCAAGAGTGACTGTACAAGGCGTCGAGTGACTAGGATTACTGCTAAACCCTGAACTGATGACAATGAGAAGTGCCATTGACTGAGACTAGAATTTTCGTTAGCAACACGGTCAATTGCGATTCCCTCTTGCTGAAATGCTAAAGTGTTTGGTGTGCAATATGGTCCCCTACAGCCATTGACAAGATATTTATGCCTCTGTATTCTTGGCAAGTAAACTGTAACAATAAAACCCAAATACGGACATGAGAACAAGGATGAAAATACAACTTTTCCCTGAGCAAACCACTTCATAAAAGCCTTGGCTTCAAGCCCCTAATCCATCAGTTGTTCTGTGACCAACACTTGTGACAGCCTTTGTCTTGACGTCTTCGACCAGGGAGCCGTGAACGGCGTTCCTGCTCAGTGTCACTGCTTTTGATTAGCATAAATAAAGGAGGAGGGGGTTAACTATCAAAACAGAGAGTCTATTTATTAGCAGGAAGAATGGGAAAGAAGGAAAACTGCTCATAGTTGGAATCCACGAGTATAGTCTCCTCCCTGGGAGGCAATTTAGCCGTCCAGATAAGCCAATTTGAATTCATGGTCCCACAACACATGCAGAAAATGATCTTCTCAGTACAATTGTGCATGAGGAGGCTTTTCAGCCACTGCGGTGGACGTGTTGGTTTTGTGAATGAGGCTATTTTGGCACAGTGAGATAGAGAGAGAGGATACAAGTTAACTTGGGCAAAGCTGCTTCTTTATTCTTCACTAACTCCAACCTCACTTTCGCTATTTGGCACATTATTCCACTCAATCTCTAACCTCTAGACTTACTGGAGTCTCTTTGTCACTCTGCTGTGTTCTGCAGCCATGCATGCAGAAAAGCAATCAAATGAGCAGGTCAACACATCACGAAAATATCCTCTACTGGGTAAATCAGTCTTCTTTCTATGATTGTATGGCAGTGAGAATGGCCAATTGCATGATATATATAATTGATTTTGACTTGATGAAGCGCTCCTTGAACCTCATACCTAATGATTTCATTAAAACTGTGGATTAGAGCTGTTGTGCAGGTGGAGTGCATTTAACCACAATCTTCTATAAGACAACAGAAAAACATACCAGTCAGTGATGATAAAACCTAGTGGCTAAACAGTAAACACCCATGATGTACATGTACAAGCGCATTGCACCTGATGTGGGTTTATGATATTAGAGAAATTGTGGTTGGGGATTGTGATAAAGGTAACTGTATACTGTCCCAATGGTGCAAAGCATGGGGGGACTGGGCTAATGCCTTTTTGTACAGTGTCAATCTGTTTTCAGAGCAGGGATCTGGGTTGTAATCAAACCCTGCCACTTAGACAGCTCTTCCCCTAAAAGCAGCCTTTTATTCCACAGCTTGTTTCATCGCCACTGCTCAGGTCCTTGGCAAAGTTCACCCACACAACAACATGGCAGAGACTGTTAACAGTAACTTAGACCAGCCTCAGATTAGTTAACCAACAGCTCACCAATTCTCTGTGTCTTTAAAGAATCTTTTTAAATTTAGAGATGGGAGGACATGTTTTGAAACATCTTCTACAATCTGCAAAGTCAGTGTGCTAAATAAAAGGACATAATCTTGTTGCCAGTCACTTACCTTGCGTCCCACCTCGTTATTATGTAGGTTCATGAGCGTCCTTGCATTCTGTTTGACCTCCCGAGCATCGATAAATACTTTTGAGAAGCCTAGGCCGTAGCTGATGTCTGCCGAGCAGCCTCCCCACTTCCAGCCTTGGTCTTTACTGTAGAATCCTTGCTTCTCCTTGTCGCAGCTACAGTCACTCAGGTTACCCTGTGTACAGGCGGCAGTAATGGCATGGGCCACCCCTGCCGCAATGATGGCGTAGGTGAACGCAGCCTCTTTGCTACCTGGGGGAGCAGGAAAAAAAATAGGTGATGAATAAAATGTATAGCATGTATCAATGTAGATTTTGTGAATGTGATGGGGTTTCACCTCCAGTTTAAGAAAGAAAAAATAGGCACGTAAGAGGATTTTTGAAAAGGAAAAAGAGATTACTTATTAACAGTATGTGTGCTTACATCACAGTCTTACTGACATATCACTCAAGGGCTGCAGTGTTTTGAAACCTGACCTGGAAACTGTCCTGCCCGTGAACCAAAATGGCTGCTGGCAGTATAGTCAACAAAGCAGCATGAATAAGAGGGTTGTCGGCAAGGAAGGGCTATTGATCCACTCAGAAACTGTCACATTCTGTGTAAACTCATAACGGACTGACATCAGAATCTTCATCCTGCTGTTATCTCACCCAAGTCCGGCTAACAAATCATTTACACACACACAGAAATATCGACAAATAACTAAAGGTTAATCTGGCAGGACTCATAGTCAGATCCTGAAGCAAGGTTCTCGAGTCAAATTAAAAGTCAGGAAAAAGATACTACAAAGAGAAAGTCTAATATATTTTATTTGAAGCCATAGATAATGCAAACAAAGCCATATGTTTTCCTTCTAACTCAATGTCAAAACAGCCCAGAATGCAATAAATGTGGATATTCATAAACATGATCATGAAGAAGCATGTTTTAATTTTCGGATCTGTTATCCATTATCATGCAAACAGGAAACTGCCGGTTACATCGTCCATCACATCTATGTGTAAATAAACTCCTCTTGTCTCTGTTTGTTCAAAACAAACATCATACCTTTTTGTGCTTCCTCCTGCCGGTTCACTATGTAAAGCTGCCATGTTTTTGATAAACATCTTGGATGTGTGCCCTTGCCATTGAAAAAAAAAAAAAAAACTCATATTGAGGCATCAATTATGTGGACGTTTTTATAGACTCAGTGGGCTCTGAGCCAAAAAAAAAGGTGTGTCACTTCTGACTGCACCGTTGTTAATTTTTCCCCTGCAGTTCTGAGTGCATGGGTTCACCACAAGAGATGGTATGAATTCTTCATAACCTTGTAATGAGAGGTGGAAGAGATTACAAAGAGAGTGGACAAAAAAAAAGCCTGTATAAGTTCAGCTGGGAGAGCCAGTTCAATGTTCTTCAGCCACATTTATTCCTCCTTCATCTCTATAGAGTCAAGGACCTCTCACTTTGCAGCCTCTTTACATGGACCACATCTCATACAGTTTAAGGCAACAACAAACTTAAAGTGCAAACTTAGTTGAAGCCTGAAATACTAAACAGACTCAGTGCTGATGCACCTTGCATTACTATGTCAGTTCCTCCCTTTACTTTAAGAACAATTGCAAACTACACAGCTTCACTCAGAATGGGCATCAACAATGGCATTCATTTACAACCGTTCGCCTTCTACGCTAATCTGATCAGTGAAACTAATCTATTTGGTATGGCTGTCCAAGCCGTAGACTTAAACTCCTCTCTTGGACACACAGGCCAAGTCTCCTGATGGGCTAAAACTACTCATTCATAAAGGAACAGATTGTCAAACACCACTGTTTTCATTTCAACAATATGAAGAGATAATCCTTTCTTTCCAACAGCAGCATGCAAGATGGCCTCAAACAGCTGGTCCAAGCTATTGACCATTGTATAAAAGGGTATTTGTTGTTATGTGAGTTTTTGTTATACTTCAACAGCTCTGGTTGGAGCCAGGAGTAATTTTTTTTTAAATTCCTGTAATGTCTGTATCATGGTGGTTATTAAACTCCCTACAGTGTAACCATAAAGGTATCATCAGACAAAATATCATTACACTCCATTAAACCTTGTTAGACCTTCCTGGTATTGGTACCCTCAATATCTGACAGCCTTTAATCCACCTTATCAGTTCAGAGTTGCCAACAAACAAGTCACAAAGCTCAAATCGGGATTGCAGCATTGCCATATTCATTCTGTCTTTACAGGAGACCTTTGTCTCAGCAGGAACGCTGATTTGGACAAATTTCTTTCATCTAATTTAGTATTTTCAAACTTGCTTTCCTCTTGGCTTTTCCCCACTGTAACTTATACCCGTGGTAAGATCTACGTCCTTACAGTGGGAGCCACAGCACCCATCACTAGACAGGATAAAGACCAGTGAAAATGTGTCTCCAGAGGCTCTGTCGGGCTGAAAAGAAAGGCTGCCAACATTCAGGAGAGCTTTGTTACAGTGCTGGCTTCAGATACCTTTTATACGTGCTCAGAAAGCCCCACTCAATGAAAAGTCTGGAGCAAAACTAGGCCTGATGTAAATGACACTGGTTCCTTATGGGATGCTCCCTCGCTACTATAGATGCAGCAGTACAAAGCAGAATCATCATTCATGAGCAGAAGAAGTTTGTCTGGTGCAGATTTTGACTGTAGATCAAGTGCACCACCTATTATTATTATAATCTTTGAGACAAATAGAAAACGGATACATGTCAAGGTCATAGCTATGTATTTTTTTGATAGGTCTAGTTATGTCTTGCAATTCACTTTAGCGCCCAGTTATGTAAATAATGACATTTTCGAGCTGAATCGCAAAAGAGCTGAAGGTAAAAAAAAAAACAAAAACAAAAACAAAACAAAAAACAAACAAAAAAAAAAACAACAACTGCATTTTACGCGCATCGCGCACAAATACGCATCGAGGTGATGGATAAAATGAAATAAAATAGTTTTAAATTGTAAACAAACGTTAACAGACAGCAACATACCCACTTTCAACTCTTTTCCGAAGACAGTCCTCTCCCCAAGCGCAGAGCAGTTCCAGCGCCCGTTTTTGAACTGAAACTGACACTCGTTGATGCCCATTTGGGCTCCCTCTCCGATGACGATAATGGCATCGGGGCGACTCTGGCAGATAATCCGTTGTCTGGGGGCCAAACCGGGGATCTTGTTACAGATTATGCTCGCACCTAGGGCCACCACCGACGAGAAGCCACTGTGAATGGAAGATGGATAGGACTGAGAAAAAGAAGCCATCAACCGATTATTTTTTCCCCCTAGTATGCAAATGTATTTGCGCGTTTTGGTTTATTAAATATATTAAGTATTTCCCTGTGGGAGGTGATAGTTTCGTTAGGATCATTGTATTTTAACTCGAACGTGTACCCGCTAAATTATTTGTTTCACTTTAACATGTCGGGACTATTGTGCAACTTAAGACACATTTTGTAAGTTATATCCCACATTACGGTTGTAGGTTTTAATGATTCTGTCAGAATGAGTTTTACCAAGAATTAAAGATATGGTAAAAGAAAAGTCGTCAGGTGATAACCATATTGCTGCGAATCTTACTTTGATAAGTTTATGCTCTTCTATCAAGCTTTTATTTGTCATTTATAAAATCAACTACCTGCTTTGGAACAAATGTGGGATACAACTGAGCAGACCGACAACAGTTAAAGCGTGTTGTCTTTTTGCCTTGAAGAATGGCTACGACTAATGTGAAATCAAACAAACGCAACTCACCCAATTTTCAAATAAACAATTCCTAGACAAAGTAAAACTCTTAAAATCCAGCGTCGTGTTCTCCGACTCATTGCGGCCCCGCTCTCAGTTTCATGCAACGATTTGTAGAGCTGATGAGTAACTTATGAGTAACGCTTATTCTCCGATCGATCACAGCCCAGGTAAGTCCAACGGCACTCCAAAATGACGAGAAGCATCAAAAACTAGCACACCTCGGGAACTTTTACAAGTTGCCGGCTGGGGTATCATCCAAATTCCCTTTACTTGGCCCCTTTTCACTGGGCCCTCTTGTCATTGCGAGGGTGTCACAGGTAACCCGTGGGGTGAGCAAGTGCGATTATCTCTTTCTCACAGTTCCTCTGCAACCCGCAGGTCTTGGCTATATATCTGGCTCATCTATCTGGGGCGTGTTCTCAGGAGACATGGGGCCCTGCTGAAGAATCCCGCCAGGGCTGAATCTCAACACACACACACACACACACACACACACACACACACACACACACACACACACACACACACACACACACACACACACACACGCACGCACATGCACACACACACGCACACACACACACACACACACACACACACTCCTCCGCTGTTCACCTTGACTGATTGGGATGGCCATTTATTTGGTTATTATGTGGGTCAGGGCTCACTTTAATGTTACCATAAGCTTATGTGCATTTGCTTCTCTAAAATGATCAATATTGTTTTCACGTTTGCCAAAAAGAATCATCACGAAAAAAACAACAGAAATAATGTTAAACCGAAACCGGTAAGAAGAACTGATTTTGTTTTTATTAATTAGATGAGTTATTCCGTTAAAAATAGACTCAGACTGAAGAATACTCTCCCCACTCTCACAGTAAGCATGTGGTTAAATCACATTACAATGAAATATAATACATGCATTTATGTCCTTTAGTTTTTTTCATATCCAAAAGACGAATGCATCAATTTCTCAGTTTTGTAATGCATCTGGCGCGCGCTGTCTACCTGGAGTGCGTCCGTGCGCCTCCATCCTGCACGTCTCTGTCTGTATCACCTTCCTTTTATTATGGCGACATCTGGTGGTGCAAATGGGCCCTTGCAGGCAAAATACCAAACAAACCACCCCCTTTGTCCCTGTATTCTTTCCGTAGCTTGTCCAAACTTGGCACTGCCGTCTCTTTGATGTACTGCATGAAGCGAATTGGTGAGGGGGTGCAAGATAATTGTTGTCAGTATGGACCCCCATCACCCGCACTTGATCGGTGATTGCCTCATTCATATTTTTACATTTCTAACCGAGGAAGATTTAATCACTGCCTCAAGTGTCTGTAAGGTAAGGAGTGTCCCACTTGCGGAAGTAGCCAAGAGACAAGACTGTAACTAATAAAATACTTCATAGAAGTGTCTGACTTGTTGTATCTGATCACGAATATATATTTTCAGGACTGGCATGAAGCTGCAGACTCTCCTTGGTTATGGAGGTGAGCTGGCTGCATTTTCATTTCTGTTTTTTTCCAGCGTCAATACAGAAAGTGGGCTGGGCGATGGTCTTGTGAATAATAATATTTGTTGTGATCGGAGGATGGATCAGTCGACCCCCGAGTTCAAATCAGATCATATATAAACACCACTAACAATTCTGTGGTCCCCTCAGGAGGCTGTGTCTGCAGCGGTGGAGTTTCTGTAATCTTTCTGTATTGGGGAGTGACCATGTGAATCAATCATGGAAGAGATACTTCCTGCGACGTTGCTACTTAGAGATGAAGATGGCGAAAGGGCGATCAGGTGGTTACACCTGCAAAAGCCTCAGAGGACACACAGGTATGCTATGACCCCCCCCCCCCCACACACACTATGTTTCTCATCCCATTTTTACATCTGACGTGTGCATTGTCCATCAGGCAGGGTGGTAGGGTTGGTATACCTGCAGGAGAATCCAGCCCAGCATCCTGACCTCTGGAACAGCAGTGCCACAGTCTGCAGTGCTTCTACTGATGGTACAGTTCGAGCATGGAACATCCAGAATGTCAGTGCAACACCCTCAGTACCATCATGTTCAGTTTTAACGTTAAAAGTATTTCTAGCAAAGCAAAAATGTTTTCTTGTTTTGAGGCACAGTTTGATTAAAGATTGGTTATCAACTAAAATCAATTTACTGTATAACAATGTATGTAGATTTCGAAATTTGTGTTTTTCATCCGACTTAAGTTGGACTTAAGACTCTGCTGTGTTTTATCTACACTAAACCTGTGATGAACATGTGCTGCAATCATGTGCTACTGTAAACCACGTATGCAGGTTTCATTCCAGCTAAACACCAGTGAAACAAACTTTCTCCAGTAGTTCCCCCCTGCTTAACTGAATGTTACTGGCAACTGCTATATTTACCTCATGTGGCAGTTGTGTTTTTCCTCTCAGGGCGAGCTTCTGTGGTGCAGTCCTGAACAGAGTCCTTTGACAGAGATTGTAAGCGATGAACAGCGTAACGTTGTGATCACAGCAGACTCCACAGGACTCATTAAGACCTGGCAGGGCCAGACTGGCCAGGAGGTGGCTTCATTTTCAGCTGGATCTCCACACTGTACATTGCTCCAGTACAATATCAACAATGATTGGTTTCTCACTGTAAGTAAACTCAGAGTTTTTTTAATTTTTTAAATCTTAAAGTAACATAATTTTTTTCTAGAAAAAGTAACACATGCTTGTCATTATATTTTCCCCCAGGTTGGAACCAGTCAAGGATCTGTGTGTACACTAGCTGATTTAACTTTGACTAAGAGGTCCAGCATAAGAGTGTGTGACACCTTTAAAGTCAACATACTCTTAGTTTCACCTGGCAAGAAATGGATCACAGCTGGAACCAAGGACAATGATGATTTAAGTCCAAAGGTATGTCTTGTTGTCTTTGACAGTCTGACTTTATGTTTGTTTTTCCTGCCCTGGTCTGTTCTTGTGTGTGTGTGTGCGTGTGTGTGTCTGTGTGTTTTTTTCTCCAAAACCTCCGTCCAAATGACACAGTGGGAAAATAGGTGTTCATAGATAAGAGCAATGAAACATTAATACACATTTTATAGATTTCTGTTGTTTGGTTTGTTGCCAGGTGATTTACGCTGAGAGTTTGACCTCTCCGTCTGAGGACGAAGATCCTCTGTGCCAGTCTCTGCCAGTCACTGGGTGCCAGGCTGCTGTCTTCATACCCACCCAGCCTGCCAGACTGGCCATCATCCACCACAACGAGCGCTCAAACAAAGCCCTCACTGTCTTTGATGTCAGCATTAAAAAGACCAAGTACAAGTCAGAGATCCAAGGTGAGGACAGAGATAGTAGCATACTTTAGATCTGATACTGAATCTCATAATGGCCATTAGAAAACAACAGTCAGTTTGTGGATCATACTAGAAAAAAAACACTTTTAACCACAGATACTGTTGAAAACAGCTGCTGGTACATAAACTACAGAATCTGATCTATTTGTGATTGTGTATTTTGCTTATTATGGTGGATGACAGCCATGCCATCACTTCAAGAAATGTATAATACAACAACACTATCTACAATAATTAAATAAAGTTTAAAGATATTCACCTATTTTAAATGTAATTTTTAGAAAAGAAATACAACTTACTGAATAAGTGGAAAAACTTTTATCAACTGGAAACCTGTCACACTTACTGTAGTTATTGCTATTTTGACATTCATCATTAACCCACAACTGAATGCAACAAGTTCACATCTCTTCCCTGTTCTGTCAAAGGTCTCTCTGGGAAATATAAGATATTGAATTAGATGTAAGTTAAGTTGACTGAGTGGAAGCTGAAACCCCAAAATTGTAAATGACAACTCACCATCACAGAATAAATCCTGGAATACAGTTTGGTTTAAAGTTTAAAATAAATAGTTTAAAAGATGGCTTTTTCCTTAAGACGTCGACTTGTTCTGCTATCATTTTGAATCTGTTCTCATATTAGTCCAGCAGGTGGAGTCCTTTCCCTTGACACTGAACACCTGGTCCTCACACATCCTTTTGGAGGCCAAGGATAGCAACTGCTTAGCGCTGGCAGCTGGCCAGGAGCTATGGGTCTACACTCTGAAAGGAACCCTATTGGCTAGCTTTAAAGAGCATACTATGCCTATCTCGTCCCTGTGTTTGGTAGGCTGTTTTCTTAGTTGGATTTCAAAGAAATAACCCTTTGCCTGTTGAAATTCTTTGTTTTATACGGTACAATTTACCCTCTGTGTGAAAAGAGCGAAGTGTAAGCGTCTGAAATGGAGTTTTGTGTGTCTTCACATTGACAGGATAGCTTTCGTGTGGTGACAGCATCTCAGGACCTCTCCTTACGAGTGCTGACATGGAAAAACGACAGAGACAATGGGTTGACTCTAGAGAGCAGATACCACTTACTGGGAGGTTCTCACACAATGTCCAGGTACTGTGTGCTTTCTCTGAATTTGACATAAATTACCTGATATCAGCACCATCTTTACGTTCCCTTCATTTACTAAGCTTACTTATTTTATGATTTGTGCCCTGTGTTCTAGAGGGTTCACTCACGTTGCCTGTGACTACTCCAGCATTGTGGCCTCAGTGGAAGGGAAAGATGGGAAAGATGTCTTAAAAGCTTATTTTTTCACATCGTGAGCACCAGTGCCTCACAAAAAAAGTGCCTGCACGCAGTTTACACAACCCACATTGCTTTCATTATGAATTGCTCGTCATATACCGTGTGCTTACATTATAATATTCTTTGGTAGATTTGTGTTTACAAAAAAGAGAAAGTAACATAATACAGGTAAGAAACACTATGTTATGGGAAAGGCAATGATACACTGTGTCATACAACATGCTTGTTAAGAAAATGTTCCATAGCTGAGGTATGTGAGTGCTGAATGTGACCAGGCTTAAGGCATAAAGTATTGCAAAAATGATTCTGATCACCTGTTCCCCTATATGTTGCCGCCGCTCATTACTGAGGTAAAATAATACTGAGGCAAGTTAGTTTTGTATTAGTTGAAATAAACTACGTACCATCAATGTTTATATTCAGCTCACATTGACAAATTAGTTATTACATATTAAATAATTTTGTCACAAGGCACAAAAGCATCCCTTTCTCTCTACTGACTGGGAGTATCTATGAGAAGGGAGACATAGGCGCCTCATCTGCTTCCATGGATGTAAATCTCATGTCCTCAAGGACACACCTTAGGACTGGAGTCATGGACTCGTACACTTTGCTTCCATCCTCCGAGTTATTTTCCATCTGTGCAAAGGCAAACAAGATTCTTAAGTTGTTGAAACAAAATAGGTGATGAGGAAATTAACTGTTGAAATTAAGGGCAAACATTATAGGCTTTTCTTACCCAGGTGAAAGCCTTGATAGTACGATTCAGGAATGCATTTTCAACCTCTTCTGGTATCATCTGCATATGAGCCATACAATCTAGTATGCACATTAATGTTTCTTTAGGAGCCTGGAAAGAGGTGACAAGGAGAGTAAAGCCAAAAAAATTTTAAGGTACAGTTCATTGTAGTATTGCTGTTGTTTCAAATGAGAATCCGCACAGAGTAACCTCTGACCTGGTCAAGTGTGTTTAGGACAGTTTGAGCATCGGTGTTGTCGGGGTTCAGGCCTTTGGCATCCTGAACGGAGATGACTGGCTCTTTAAGCTGCTCCAACCATGCCCACATGAGTCCAGTAAGGATGAAAGGATCCCGCTCCATACACAGCCTTTCCCACGCACCACCTTGGTTTAGCTCTGCCTGCACACATTCGAGCAGTCATTTTAGACCGTCTTCCTGTATGTAACTAGGGAAACTTATTCAGACACGTTCTGTTACAGCTGCTTTGTGTTCAGTTTTTATGTCATTATAGCATGATAATGAATAGTATTAGTATGAATGAATAGTAGTCATGAACACCTAACAGCTGACATAACTGACATTTTAGCTTAACATCAATCTTTTGATGCATTTCTACATGCTTGGGCTCCATTACTACAAATACCACTATATCATTGGTATGGGTCAGTTACCTGCCAGGCTAAGACTCTGCTCTTGTGCTCTTCCTCCCCATCAAGAAAAAGGTTCACTGCCAGGGCCTGTGCCACGAGCAACCTCCTGGCATCCAGGGACAACTCTGACTGCAGGGTGATAAATGGCACCTCTGACTTCTCTGAGTGCTCCTCCTTTCCTCCTTGATACTTCATCCCATTAATTGCTAACTCTTCCCTCTGCTCTGCCTTCCATCTGGACAACATGCTACCCTTTTTGGCAGGTTCATTGTTCCCAACAGACTCACTACGTTGGATGGTTTTCCGCTTTACTTTCTTCAACAGAATGGATGCATCCTTCTGGTTTTCCACATTTTTGATTTTCCACAGTGAGCCCGTTGAGCCATGTGAGGCATCAGATATGTTGCTACTCCAATCTTGACTATTGGATGTTGGATGTTGGATGGACATTTCAACATTGCTCTTGGACAGGGATCCGAGAGGTTGCGTGAGGAGATTGAGTTGTGAGCCCAGCCGTCTCAAGTCAGATTCACTGTAGCTCAGACTTTTGCGATGGTAGAAGATGGGTGGCTCGTTGAAATGTCTGGGTAAGGTGAGCGTGCCTGGTAAGCGAGGCTCCTTTGCAAATATTTCAGGGCCCATCTTCTCAATGACGCTGAGAGTCATTTCTATGTCCTCAATATCAGGGGCTTCCAGAATGTCCTCCTCAATCACCTCTCGATTCTCTGCAATGTCCAACAGCAGCTTAGACACCAGCTGGATAATCTTTGGTAGGTGCCTCAGCTCCTTCCTCTCATAGCCATGCAGTATGTGTCTCTGGCGGTTCAGGTACTGGGACAGTGTGACTGGGTTGGATTGAGGCTCAGCACAGGAAAACACACTCCTCAGAGGGGCCAGGAACTGGGAAAACTGCCTGACACAACGTAGCTGACCTCGGGTCTGGATAGAGCCAGGGCGTTTAGCACGTACATATAAAATAGCCTGATTAGCAGTCATCCTGGTAGCATATGCCAAGAAACATGCTAACAGCACACCTGGGGGTCAGAAAAGAGAAGGCCCTCATTTATGTCAGACTGTACAGTTGAAGAATCAGACCGTCCTGAATAGTCTAAAACACTTAATACACCACTTAACGCGCCATTCCTTAAAAATCTACCTGTTCTTCCGAGACCAGCGTGACAGTGAACTGCTATCTTTCCCTCCTGCATTGCAAAGGCCATGACCTTCACCATGTCCAGCACAGTGGTGAGATTGGCCACTCCATAGTCACTCCAGCCAAAATTGTAGAAATAAACTGAAATGGTAAGATGTTTTCAGTTACACTTGTGCAACACCACAGCTTTATAAATAATTACTGCATGAAGCACTTACTGTTGTTTTCCATGAAGACCTCTGGGCGGTATGAGAAGCCACTCTCTGGCTCCAGAGGGTTTCCACAGCTGGCATGTTCACCAGGTATCTGTAGGTTGATCACTGTTTTAATACCATTCCTTGACACACACACAAACACAAAGAGAGACATACATACTTAATTTTACGTGCCTCCAAAGATGTCAGGTAGTTGCTGCAATTCCATGAAACAAAGCTGTGTATACCTTTTGAATTGATCAATAATATTATATTTCTCAATGATTTCTGTTGAGGGTCTGGACATAGCGAGAAGATGATCAGTAACCCTAAAATAATAGAGAAGAATGTTAGTGGGATGTATAGTGCATAGCAATCCGTAATTTTTTTTAGTCCATCTAACATGACTTCAGAAAAAAATATAAAAAAAAACTAGACTGAAATAAATATTTTAGAAGAAGTAGAACATGTGTACCAGGATGAGTAGAGGCCTTTTATAGCCTGTTGGTCATCACTCCAATAACTCGGGTTGTCATACTTGCAGGCTTGACCCCCACAGCCGATTGAGCATTGCATATGTCCAGGGATGACATGACGTATAGCTTCTCCCACTATTGTGTATTTCGCCCTGGGGGCTCTGACTGTTATTGTTATTATAGAGGGGAAGAAAGGAAGAAAAATTTTGACATTACACAAACAGTCTTTAAAGTTTAAAGTTATGATCAGTGATGTTAATTGTATTCAATTTATTCTCAAAATATAAATAGAAGGTATTAGATTAGTGGTTTATCAACAGAGTTAACGAGTAAAATACTATCAAAACCTATGAGAAGTTTTAGATACTCAGAAACTGTAGTGCAGCACAAAGACTTCATCATATGTAGGTTGTTCTGTACCGTTAAATAATTAAGATCATCAGCGGTGAGTGATCACTTAGAGGTGTCTAATCCTTGTCTGGCATTGCAAGTCTGTCATCGGGGCATTACAGTAAAAATAGCTATTCTTCTGGTACATTTGAAATGCACTTTAACATAGTATTTTGGTGAAACAATGACTTATAAATACATGGTTGTAGCTGACTGACTAATTGACCTTTAGTCATTCACAGATATATTTTACTGATTTGTCTTTAATCAATCTTACTTACTATATTCCATCAGAGATCCACCTCTTGTCTTTGCATGGAGTGCCATATGACCAGTCACTCAGACTGACATCCACAGTCATGGCAGGGCCTGGACACACACATGTCTGCCTTGTTACACCATATCATATATTATATCATATGATTTCTGTGAACAAGCGGTGCTGATGGATTTATTTTAAGTCTGAAACACAGCATTCTCTAACGAATTTCCAAGTCTGGAAAATGCCATTCATAAATAACCAGTCCTCTGCATTAAATTTTAGTCTTTTGGTTTGAGAGTGAGTGACCAATGTGTTTCCTATATGACCATACAAGTTAGAGGGAACCACTTACAAATACACAGCTTGATCCAAGATCAACATTGAAAATCATATAGAGTCAAATGTAAAGCAGACATAATCCTTCAAGAGACTATCAATCTGCTATTCTTAGCTGATTTTACTTCATGATCACAAAATTCATAATCACTCTTACAATGTCTAAAATAATAAACTAACAAGGAAAGAAATACCACCAATCTAACAATAAATTAAATAAAAATAAATACATTTAATTAAAAAGAAAAAAACAGAATTACCTGTATTAAATGATACACGATGCTTGTGACCACCATCTCAGAACACAAATGGCTCGCCAACGTTTCAGACATCAAACCCCACAGCTCTGACGTTGTCTTCCCCTCTCTAGCTCTGTGGAAAGTCAATCCTGTGGCCTCGCTTGATGTGATTCGTCTCAGATTATCTCTGTGTTGCCGGATGGTGCAATACAAGTATCCACAGGATCCCGTGCGCTCCTTTGTGGAAAGCCGTCTACTCACCACTATGGCGGATCAAGTATGGGAATAAATTAACCTCAAGAATGTGCTGAAAAGTTGCAGAGATAGAGCCCTGTGTAATTATCTCTGTACAGATTCCGCCTTCAGCTCTGGGGGGAGTATAGAGCTATTCCTGACTCCTCCTGGATTAGACTAGTAATCTTATTACTGTAGAGGTATAAAATAGAGCACCCACTCCTCAACAAAAACTCATACTATGGCCACATCACCACTGATTTATGCCGGAGTGTTAAGAGATACAGTGATCTACAATACGTTGTATTCTGTTCATTAACGTTCAAATTATCGTCAGTTAACATCTGACCAACTGTTCACCCAAACAGATTCTCAATGTATCTGATTGATTCCATGTATGTCTACTGTTGTGAATAAGTACAAACAGAGTTCAGATGAGAGGGTTCAAAGGATTTCTGAAGGCAACATACGTAAACTCTCCTAACCTGTTGCTACAAATAGTGGGACCTCAGTGACATAGCAAGTAGATAAAATTTGATTGGCTTACCTAGCACCTTGCTAAAGCTGGTTAGGTTTACGTTACCACAGAGAGATCAGTTTTTGATGTGCAGCAGAGACTTAAAAGCCAATAATCCCAAAGCAATGCTGTGCACCTATTTAGACATCAAAGACAAGAGCTGAAAAAGGCACAGGCACAGATAGTTGTGCTCACACAATTCGCACGATCTTAGCTATGGACATAAATAAATTCAGAAAGGCTTCCTATCAGTTGTTCTTATAATATGGACAAGATTTTAGATTTCTGCTTGTATTAATAAATATGTGGATACTTGCATGTTTATCCTTACTTCATACTGTTATTTTTACTATGGTTGAATAACTGTCAAATTTTCATTAAATTAGGCAACATTAATTCTGAGTAATAAATATAAATACTCACATCTGTCTTTTGTTATTCTGTGCAAATCCAGCAAATGATTCAAACACATTACATATTGTCTATTAACTAAAACTATCAACTGTGGAGTTCAGTTTGAGGAGGAAAGAGCCAATCAGCAACATGATAAGAGTAACAGAGGAACAGGGACAAGACATTCTGTCATTCTGTCAACACAAAACTCCTAAGCTAAATGCATGACACGTAATGTTTGTAGGATCAGATAAGGACCAGAGTAAATCACAGGCATGTGATTTTAAGGCATATGTCACCAGACTTACTGTGACAAACACAGAACCAACCGTGGGATGCAGGCGAATAACTCTGAACAAGAGTAAAGGTACAGTGTGAAAAAGAAAAAGAAATTAAGAGGACAGGAAACACACAGAAACCTAATCATTTTTCAGAATTCATTTTTTTTGTTTTGCTGATTTCATAACATGAAACAAAACAAGTACATGAAACATGCCTTGTGATCTGTTGAAACATGCATGTTATGCTTTAGATACAATCTGAAAACACACTCATCTGTAACCATAAAAATAATAGTTATCTCTCAGCCTTAAGTCCAGTAGCGATACCACACTATGAAATACTTCAATACAAGTAGATGTCGCATTCAGAATTTTTTATGCTTTAGCTGGTAAAGGTGGAGCTAATTTTATTTACTTTACATAATGTTGGGGGGGTCGTTTTTACATCATACATACAATACAATACAACATATTTTATACGTTTTCATCTTATATGATATTGTTACACCTGTTCACACAGATGAAGACTTTTAACGTTTAATGTAATATTTTCAAAGACTGTTGAAAAAAAAACGGAATTATATTGATATTTATTTCTTATATTACTAGGAAGTACATTTACAATCAAGCGTATTTAAAGTGTATTTAAATCAGGTAGTGCCATAATGTCTTCTCAAATAGTTATGCTACTATTGACGAAGATAGCAAGCAAAATGCGTGCGTGAATGTAAGTGACTATACAAAGCATTTACCTGAAAAGATTAATTCATCAATTTTTCCGACAGATGGCAGCATATATACATGTGCCGACTGCTTCTGAGGAGCCATTTCCGTGACAACAAACGGCTCGCACTTGATTTCCGTGCTCCACATAAGCAAATAAACAAGCCTAATGGGAAACGAGTTTTTTTCATGGCGACAGTAGACCACTGTCTGTGACTTCCCGTACAGTAAGTACTATATTTCCCAATATACACTGCGGCTCTGGAGGCGCTGCCCCAGCTGGCTGCGTAGGCGCTTCACGTTTCAGCAAACGGACAGTTCAGCTGTTTCAAATAAGCCGGTGTCCATAGCAGGAAACTACCGGAAGAGAAGCGAGTTTTCCTTCAAAATAAAGGGCAAACGTTTTGATATTTTTGGAAAATAATATCCGTGCCTTTTCACACTCTACATATTCTCCCTTAATATATATATTGATTCTAATTTAATACGTAAATAGAACAAAAATAAACATGCACCCATGTGTGGTATGGCTCCTCTTTTCGTAGAGAAGCGTTTTATTTTGAAAGTCAGAACCAGAAGTTGTGTTTCTTGTGTCTCGGCAGTCTGTTCTCCTGCTCCGGCGCTATCTCTCCGACAAGCCGGGGGAGAGGCGAAGGAAACGCAGGATTTCAGCGATGGAGCATTAATAAGAGACAACGGCGAGCTCCCCCGTAGGAGATAATTGATCACAGTCATCTTCATGACCAAAGAAGCAAGACCGGCAACGAGAAACGCAAGCGTAACAATCATGCAATTTAAATACAGACGAATTTGAGCAGCCGCTTCTTCTTCAAGGTTACACGGCTTGAAGACGCCCCTGCATCCCCCTTGTCGCAGATCAGCTGGCTTACGTTGGTTGATCGTCGCCGGTGCCGACCATGTCCGTGGAAGAGCAGGGATACCCCGACGCTATGCTGTTGATGGAGGCCGGGCCGGAGTGGATGCGGACCGAGATCGAGCGTCTCTCCCGGGAGCTGAGTGAGACCACGAACGAGAAGATCCAGGCGGCGGAGTACGGGCTGGTGGTGCTGGAGGAGAAGCAGCAGCTCAAACAGCAGTACGATGACCTGGAGATGGAGTACGAGGCCGTGAGGCAAGAACTTGACCAGCTGAGAGAGGTAGGCTGTGTATAAAAAATCACAGAATATGCCTAAGACATTATAATATCACATAGGCACTAAAACAATAAATATTCAATTCATTTTGGGGCGCCGGCTATATGTGACAGTCGGTAATGGGTTTCCACTGACCTTGTCATTTTTATTGTATTTGTATGCTCTCATCATTACAATATCCTTGATAGGGACTTGGTTTGCTGTGACATTTGGCAGGCATCATCCATTAAACAGCTATCAGTCTCTCATCCTACAAGGTCAAAACGAGGCTTGGATGCTGCCTTTCTAGGCTGCCCACCCCACCCCACACCCCCACCCCCTCTTTAGGCAGGGTGTCCCCCATCGCACTGGCAATGGCAACCTTTATTTATTTATACAGCTTTTATGGCCCCTTCTTCAAGACATTCCTGCCTGACTCACAGGTAGTCTGGTGTGTTTCCACCCCCACTTCTGTAATGTCTTCATCAGAACTAGGTCTGCCAGCTGCACTTATATGACCATTATTACACGCAGTGATCTGCAGTACTTTGCTGTGCATGTTTGGTGTGAGATATAAAGAGCAATCTTAGTCATTCATTTGTATGCTGTGTTTATTTTTAGTCTGTTTTTCAGGCATATTTTGACCTTTTTAAAATGGTATTTACATGTTGAGCTCACTTTTAAAACCATCGCTTTTATTTGTTTGATGGGCATTAGATACCTTGTCAGTGTGTCCTTCAGCTCAGACTGGCTGTCCTCTGTGAACAAGAATTACTTGTTTAGTTGAAAGGGGCGGGAGCAGGTTTGAATTTTGAACCTTCCCGCTCAGAAGAGAGAGGGATGAACAACTTACAGAGGAAACCAAACGAGTTATGGCCCTTTGGGAATGGAAAGAATGTTGAGGGTGACAGTTCAAGCTGGGCCAGAGAGTCAGATAAAGGATGTGTCTGTTTTTCTGTACAGTGGTCGGACTTATACCCTACTGTTGTATCATAGCGTGTCCAATTTTCTTCACTAGAACAGCAGTTTGTCAGTGTCTTGTGATTTAGACAGAGAGAAGAATGGCTTCAGAGTGACGTTAGGCAGACAGTCAAGCTAACGGCTCCGACTTCCTACTCTCTCTGAGCCCAAATTTCCCGCTTTGACACAGACTTGTTCATGGTTGCTCACATCCTCCTTTGAGATATGGGTTTTTTTTTTCTGTGTCCTTTCGGTAGGCTAGGGAACCAATAGCTGACAAAGCTGACTTTGTGGTAAACCCCTTCATGCCATGCCAGAAACCTTCTCATCACTCCCTTGGGTTTTTGTGCTTTTTAGGGGAAAGACACACATGGAGAGGTTTTCGACTCTCTGCTTCTCTCTCTTCTCTCTGTCTGTCATCCAGTGGCCCTCTCTCTACTGGTTGGTATTGCAGAAAGGAGGAGGTCTTGAGGCTGTCTCAGCAGCTCCTGCTTAGATTCCCATGCATTTCTTTGGCAAATAGGCCTGGCTCTGCCACAGAGGAATGACAGCAAAAAAAGCACTGAATAGAGGAAACAGACTGGAAACGGTTTAAAAGAGTAACCATGGCAGCAAACAAAAAGGAAATAAAAAGAAGCTGGGTCATTTTCTGGAGATTTTTCATGGTTTTTCTAAATATGTTTGTTTTAAAAAAAAAGCTTTCATTTTGAGTCTGGTAAGACTCTTGAATTATGTCTAGTCTTTCTTTCTGTGTCATCGTGGGGCACAAACATCCATCTGTGTGGGCAATAAAATCAATTGTTTGCTCAAAACTGTGGAAGAGGTTCTTTCTTTTGCCTTGGGGTTGGGTTATGCTGGTTGTAGATCACTGATCAGATGTTCATGTTTGAAAGACCATAGCTATGTTCCTTTATCCCTCTGCCCATCCCCCCCCCAGCACAGGCTCTGTTTGAAGGGCAGAAGTGATGCTATCACAAGAGAAATACAAACACATTCTTCTGACATCCGTCTCCACTTCCTCTTTATTGTCTATAGGAGAGCAGTCAGTAATGGGGAGCACACACAAGATAAGCTACTGTCGCAACAGGGGCTGAAATTAAAGCTTATCTCGGTGGTCAGGAGCCACTCAAAATCCAAACTTAGAATTCAACATATTGTGACAAGACAAATGTCATATGAATCAGCGTGACACCTTTGCTCTGATTCTTTTGGACGTGTTGGATTGACCAGGGTGACTTTGTCCGCAGTTGCTCTTAAAGCACATAAGACAGTTATTTGTTTGGTCAGGCACAAATGCCATGTTGTCTTAAGCACACTACTATTTCAACCATTCTCTGCAATGTTTGGATGTCTCTTCAGTTTGCAAGGACTTAGACAGACTGGAATAGATTGTCTGTGAGATTTACAGAGTAGCTCGACACAGGATCCTCTCCAGTGACCCCAAACCTCTCCTTTCACTTATTGGCATGCACAAACACAGCACAAAAGAAAATTGCCCAGATTTATGTATGTTCTTAGAGACTGAAATGCCCAGATGCCAGTCTTTTTGTGTCTGAGTCTGGACAGAGACAGTCGATCAGAAATCATCGTGACAGTGGGCAAACTCCCCCCCTGCCATTTAACCAATCCCCACCTTCTCACCCACCTTTGGACAGGACACTAATATTCACACTCAAACACACCCCCACATACACGCTCCTCTTGGGGCAGGAAGATGGAGGAATTCTGTGCACTGCTGTTGCTTAGTAACCTCACAGCTCTGCGCCGGAATTGGAACAGCCGTGCTGCTTCCTCAGCAGGCGCTGCTTTCTGAGTATGCACATAGCTGTCTATAATAGTGTATATGGTAAATTGCTGGAAGTAACCGTGCACTGGTTAATGGTATTCACAGGACGTTCCTGTCTGTTCCTTGATGTAGAGATAATATTTATCTGTTTATCTTACATTGTCTGTCATTGGTCAATTCACGAGATTACTCCCTCAATTATTATTTTTCTTGTACACTGATATCTGTCACTGTGGTTGCTGCTGTGAATATGTTGATTTCCCCTTTTCCTTATCCATCTTCTCCCTCTTTCAGTCCACTGTGAAAGTGGTAAAGCACAGCAAAAGTTTGACTGTGTGTAATAACGGTCTCCCATTTTTTTCCAGTTTACAGTGCACTAACCTGACAGAGCAAGTAATCTACAGGTACATTATAGTGAATATGATTCACTTGGCCCATTGGCCCTGTGCTACCTCCTGGAGACCTGGACTGCAACACTGCTAAGACCTAATATAGCCACTGGCCATGTATTTCGATTGATTGATTTTGAATTGATTGATTCTGCAAGAAATATTTATTTGGCACACAGTATATCTTCAAGTTAGCTGCTGATTTCTACACAATAAGCTGCTCACTCATCAAACAGTGCTCTGATAAAGGCACCCTCACATGCCTGCCTTTTAATGACGATATCATTAAGCTGTGTGGACTTTTAACCCGGTTATCATACCGATTGCAGACTACAGGTTCAGTCACAAGGTAAAAGCAGCTAATGACATTATTCTACGCTGTAGCACTGCAGGAGCGTGTGCTGGTGTTCCCTCAGCTGTTGTTGGTATTCTTAAGTTAAGCCACTCACAGATGACATCATGTGCCACACCTCCAAAGGTTAATGCACTTCTGACGGACGTGCGTGCTCCTGCGTCTGTTCTGTACCTGGATGGGTAACTTAGTGAGGTTTTAGTATCTGTGCTGGTCTCCATGTTTAGCCCCTCTGCATTTCTTATGTCTGTGTGAATATAATGAGATAGAAGACCACAAAGACATCATTTTCTATCCAAAGACAATAGACCCACAGAGCGTCTCACAGTCCTCACTTTTTATTTAATTTTTCTGATACTGGTCCTTTCTTTTACAGACACTTGCACATTGGCACTTTAACAAAGGCTTAGAGCTCCTTGGGTCCTCGTTGCGTTGCGACGAGTGTCAGAGACCACACTGAAGCCATTCAGGCACCCACAGCTCCCTGTTCCTCCCCTGCAACACTCCTATCAGCGTAGCGGCATCTGTGTACTGCGTTGTGGAATTCAACCAGACAATCACAACCCTAAATATTGTTAAGCTCAGTAAAACCTAGGTTCTCTGTGCTCGGCTTGCTGGCCCTTTGTGTGTTTGAGTCCACTGGGGTTAACAGGTCTTGGGTGCCACAGACCAAGAGAGGGTTAAACGCCAGCAGAACACAGTATATGACAAAGGAGCGACTGAGAGAGGCGTTCCATTGTGGTTACATTTGAAAGGATTGGTCACTTTTGTCCCTTTTGAAATGGCAGATCACTAAAGGATATATCCCAACGTCCCTAAACAAAGATATCTGGTGTGACTCTAAGCCCTTTCTGTGGTGTTAAATGGGTTGGATGCTGATTGGACGTCAGTAGAAAATACAAGGAGGGCATAAAACCCATCTGGTCACGTATATGAGGAGTCATAAATAAAGTCTGCCTCGTATTATTGGATTGCCACACTGGGCCACCTTTCATCAACAGCTGCTCACTCTCATAATATTTCTTTTTTTTTTCTTACTTCAGCCATTCTTGTAGTTGATCACAAACTCCCAGTCCTTACTAATAGCTCATTCAAGACACCTTACTCAATCATTGTCTGTGTTTGGTTATATTTTTGCCTCTATTTTGTGGCCTAGCACTTTCAGCATTGTTTGGGGTATTCTGATAGGCCCTTTTATCTATAATGTCTTTTGCTGGACAGCAAAACTGCAGTTAAGGGGTAATCTTTTCTAAATGGCACTAAATAAAGTCCCAAATCCCCTACCCTCTGGGCCTAAGAGGATGAATCCCAGCCGCTATGCACAGGGCTTACAGAGGTCTGGGAGTCTGCCAGGCCCAGCCACACTCATCATCCTCCATAGCCAGGGACAGGTAGGTGCCTTTTGGGGTAATGCTGCACAGAGGCTGTCAGGTGCTCTTGGGAAACTGCCCTGTTGTCTCTCACCTGGCCCCGTAGCCTACTCCAGTTGTCGCCAAGCCTAGCAGTCTGTTCTGAATGCTGTCAGGCCTGGCAATCTCTTATATATGAATTTCCTTTTCAGCATGGATGTGAAAATTATTGTCAAAACCACCCAGACAATCATTTCGCAAAAAAAACGTCCACTAATTTGTGTCCAGACAGGCTGGTCTATCCACAAGATCCACTCACATAGACTAATGTAGCTGTCGGTGTCACAGAAGGACAGCCATATGGTATTGCAAATTAATGAAAGAATCATTCCGCCTAGGTTTAGGTATAGTGGCCCACTGTTAATCCGTAATGATTTTAAGAGCTTTTGTCCTTAACTCCGATAAACAAAATTACCATCAGCAACGCGTCAACAGTTCAAGCAGAGGCCACATTTACTCTGGAGCATTAGTGGAAGGCCGTGTGAGTGTTCCAGGTCTCAGTTAGTGAACTGTTTGGTCTGCTTGATGTATGTTTAGACGGTGTGTTTAAAGAGTGGAGTGTTTGTGCAGTGTTTTTACAGGAAAAGAATCGTGCCTTTGTTGAGTCCTGCATAGGCAGTGGTGGTGTAAAAGGAACATATATTCAGTACTCTTGGTATGTAGGAGTTTTATTGGCTGTTTGTATGACTAAGGTCCCTTAGTGAAACTACATCAAGTTTATCCCCAAGCCTGTCAGAAGTTGCCTAATGATAGGAGCGCATAGCATTGTGACTGTTCTAGAAAACATCATCTAATTTTGTGTGCGTCATTCGGTCACACTCAGAGACACTGACTTCTGGCTACAGTGAGTGTGGATAAAGTTATTAGGTAATCCAAATAAAGTGTGTCCGTAAAATTTAACCCCAACACAACTGAACAGCAATGAACTGGATGATTTTGAGTATTTACTGTACTGGATCCCTCATATTTTACAGCCTACTGTTTCACTTATTAAACATGATTAAATCAATATATTTTGAAACACCCTATTATAAAGACTTCTGTCAAAGATTCACAGAAGTCAAAAGTGCATATAGAGAAGCGGTATGGCAGCCCAGCAGGGTCATGATTCTAGCAGTGTAATCCAATTACTGAAGACTAGGGCCGGATAAGGAAAGAGTCCAGGCTAAAAGCAGTGGATGAGATCATACTAATGACTCTATGCCTCTGACAATACAACATGCATGGTTCTCTCAGGCAATAGGCCTGTCTCCAGTTTCCATTCTCCAATACTGCATGATAACTATAAACTATTATTCAACAACAAAGCCTGTGTCCACTCACACAAGTTGCAATTGTGCGTGCCAGAAACACAATGTCCACTTATCCCTACTCTACTACATGTCCAGTTGTCTGCTGTAGTTTCATTGTGTCTCTTGCTTCCCATGTTGTACTTCCGCCAGCTGATTAAACCTAAACAAATCCTGTATTTTACTTTTATCTCCACAAAAGGCTTTTTTTTGGGCAATGTTTATTATGTTATTTTTGTATTACATTGGCCAACATTATTTGTAGGGGCATTAGCCTGCGTGTTAGGTGAGTTTGCTCCACAGTGAAACTACCCTTCCTGTAAACTCAAGATACCAAGTTACATCATGTTTTTGTATAGATAGTCCATTTGCGTGTTGAAACACATGCACCAGTCAGCCGTAGGCCTATGAACTACTATTCAGTTTAGTTAAGGTCAGCTTAACCAGTTCAATGTAGGGACATAGTGTATTTATTTGTATTGAGACTCTGGTGTCTTACATAAACCGATGAATCAGCTAGGCTTGTGGGTAGAGCATAGGTTTATTTTGTACCCCGCCCGCACCATTCAGTTTTTGGATGAAGTTTGTGGGCTGTTTCAGATTGTCCACAAGCCTTTCGCAACATGATCAGGGTGGAATGACACCCTCATAATGAAACATGTCAAAGGTCTCTGTTGCTTGTTTATGGGTTTGTGTTTTGATATAAATCTTGGTTGGGTTTACTGTAACCATAAGTTACAGAGTCCAAGCAAAGCTCTCTGCTCCAACAAGTCTTTCTTCTTCCTTCTATTGAAATCAGTCAGGACTCACCTCCCCTGCCCCCCTGTTCTACATCCTGTTTACTTGTGAGGAGTCTGGGGTTTTTTTTTTATAGCGGATGGGGAAGCATGTGAAATATGGCTTTGTATCACTCCGGATATCTTTTAGTAGATCAGGGGAAATGACCACATGAGGTTCATAAGGCAAATCACCCCGTCACCTCTGTTTAACAACAGACAAGGAATAAGTCTCATCAATAAATGTTTCCTTATGAGAGGAATATCTTTGTCTTTCCTGCTGTGTGGACATCAACACTCATTATGCTGCATTTTATTTTGCAATGTTCTAGGCATTACCACAGGCATTACACAACACTCAATACCTGTCCATCAGTAGTTTATTTTTAGTAGTTTTATTTTTCTATGTTTGTGAGTGTTAAATATAGCTGCTGAATTAAATAAAATTTGCGTGGCCATCTGCAGATTTTACAAACATTTCATATGCATTGGAAATACTTTAAACTTAACAAAGATGGATCTATCTGCTGCACCACCAGCAATCTGTAGACTTCTATCTTATCACGTAGGCTACACTGAGATTTTGCCCCTTGGGGTATTTGTCCCTTGATAAACAGAAGATAAGAGATGGGGGTGAAATATATTAGCATATATTACAAGTAGGAATAAACTCATGGTGGCTATAAGTGGACAGATGGTGGGTGCTCCCATCCCCACCCCTTGATACACACACACACACACACATATCCAAACAGTATGACTTGCCCCACCCATATCCGCCTGCTAAAGATGTTGTGCAGTTTCAGGGCATTTTCTTGTTTTGTGCAGTAGATGAAGAGATCAGGGATGGCATGTAGACACATAGTGTCCTCTGTTTACATGAGTACATTCTGCGACACACCCCTCTCTATGAAATACTACGTAGTCCACTCATCTCAATTATGCCCTGACTGGCAGAGCAGCGCCTCCGATCTCCCCTAAATTAATTACACCAGAGGGCAGCTTCTGAAAAACAACTCCTCGTTTTAATAGGCCATCTATTCAAACATTAGCAAATGCAATTTCAAAGGGTTGTCCCTTCACCCCAGGGGTCCTTTTTAACTTCAACACCACAGTGCAATCAGAGAACAGCAGTATGTCTACATTCTCTCCACACTCCATACCCACTCCCCACCACCATCATCCTCTCCTCCTCATCCTTCCCTAGGCTTCTATTTTAAATAGGTTAGTGGGCCTGGGTCTCCCTGTCACAGTGTACCCAGGTCTCAGGGAGTCCACGCTTTGAAACCCTCAGGCGTGGTAGAACAGGGGAGAGAGAGTGAGGGAGGAATTGGGAATAGAAAAGGGGGTAAAAGGAAGGGGGGAAATAAGAAGACGAGAGTTGTATAGTCAGGCAGGGGGCTGGCTGTACAGCAATAACAACATTAGAGTTTGGGCTCAGAGAGCCCAAAGAGAGGAGGGGTTTTAATTGGATGTGTGCCAGTCTCTCAGGGGTCCTTGAGAAATGGGGATAGCAGACAGAGAAAGGCAGAGAGGTTTTGTGGGAGGGGCAGTGAGCAGTGCGAGGGTTTCCTGTGGGAACCGGCTTGCTCTCTTTTAGATGGGAGAAGAATAGGAGTTCCTCTATCAGCTGATTTAATGAGTTTAAAGTGCTGTATAAAAACACAATAACCAGCTATTTTTTTTCCTTACAAACACAGCTTTAAAAATATGTATCTCATTAAAGAGTAGTGCTGTTTTCCAGCATTTGTGCAGCTTTCACTTTAGGTCATTGTGTTTTGGCTTATCTTTCCTCTTCTTCCATTATTTTTCCTTGAATACTCTCCCAACAGTATGTTGGTAGGGAGAGATTTAGGTATTATAGCGTGGCTTGTATTGAGCATGCAATGAAGGAACTTATTGTTAATGCAAACCAAAGACAATAATTTGTGTACTAAGACTATACTGTCTTCTGTTTAGCCTTCTGTGCTTCATTTGCACACAGATGCGATCTATTATGTACACAGTGGTAATGAGGTGGACTGAGCACCCACCTCATTCTTTACAAACTGACATGGTCTCATATGGAAGGCTTGCCTTCCTGACCCAAGATTTAACCTCAGAGGTAGAGAGCATGTGCTCCCTCACAGTCACATACAGGTTTTAATTACTGCAAATGTGGAAGGGAGGTAATTAGTGTCTGTCTGGCTGGGAGCAAGGGCAGGACATGCCCAAGAGACCATCTTCTGGGTTTGGGAGGGTGAACGGAGAGATAGGAGAGGCAAGTTAGGGAAAGCACATGGAAGAGATTGGGAGATACCTTGAGCCTTGTTCATGACTGTGGTGGTGGAAAAATTGACGGAGTAGATCAGGAATGATGAATAGTTGTATTCAAGTGGCAACATACGAGGCACCTTTAGATTGAAAACCTCAGGAAGAAGGCAAATTGAGTTTCTGCGGTTCCTCCCCCACCCTGTCAATTGTCCACCCTGATTGATTAGACATGTCTCGGCTCTAATGGATGGGATGATGAGGGGAAATGCTTTAGGGTAGAACATTTATCTAAAAATGGTTATTAGTATGGTTAAACTCTTCTCCCCTAACCGTGAACAAATGCACAAACAAACAGATTCAATCTCTACTTCACCTTCCCCCGTCTTTTTGCAAAGCTGACCTTGGACTTTGGAAGAAAATGCAACCACGTGTGGGTCGGTGAGTTCACGAACATATTCATATGTGTTTATGTGAGTGCCTGGCCCCAGCTGTGGCCCCAGCTGCTCCCCTCCTCTGTCATTTATGTCAGTAACAACAAGAGGCTGTTCGACCGTGGAAGTCATATTTAAAGGTTTCACAGGGAGCAGAGTCTTCTGGGAAATAGGCTGAAATACACACTAAATAGAGACTCGGTGTGATTCACTGCTTGTTGACTATGATGTAGGCTTGGCCAGAGCAAAAACAAAAACGCTTCAAAGCTACCTCAGAGCAGCATGTTCTTTGTGCAAACAAATCTCAAATTGGAGAGGCATGGGACACGGGTGAGGGCTGTTGCCAGAGAAAGAGGGAGGAGAGCAAGCTGTGCTAGGCTGAGCTCTGAAACAGCCATCTGTGTCAGTGGCGCACCCCCTTGCCCTGCCTTTACTGACCGCCTCCCGCTCTGTCACTGTAATTGGCATAGTAACCGTAACGACGGCTGTTCCCCTGGGGTGCGGGCGCGTGGACCTGGGAGATCTCATCCAGACGCAGAGTGTCAGGCAGAAAAGGGAACCGACAGGCCGACTACAGGCACACACAGATAAGGCTGACTTTGCATTGCAAATGACTGAGGTTGCGAATGCCCGGAACTGGAGCTGGTATGGAACATTGCAGTGATAGGAACGATGATAAAGAACCCAGGCTCCAGCCGAGACCCTGATATGGTGGTGCAATATATCAGGCCTATTGAATCTCTGCTCTCCCTTGAGACAATGGCTTTTTCCTTTATTCTGTTGCAGATTTAGCAGCTGAACAATAGACCCAATAAACAGCCGGGGGAAAACAGATTCTTCCTTGTGATTTAATTGACCGCTAAGATTAAATACTGAGGACAAGAGTAGAGTTTAAAACCTTGTTGTTCATCTCTCGTGTTGCACAAGACAGAACAGGCAGTTTTTCATTGTGGCATAGAAGAGAGAAACAAAAACAGTAACCCAAGTCAAGACAAACCCTCTTAGGAAACACTTAACGCCACCGAAATCTGCCTTTTCTGTAAATGTTGATAATGGAACATGGTTTGTTTTTAGGCTCTTCTTGTATTTCACTCATGAGTGGCATGAAAGTGACCTTTTCTCATTACATGACCTAATCTGTATCATGTAAAAGCTATATATTACTATCACTATATACCATATACACTGAAGGCTAAATAAACTCAGATCCACCGCTGAGATCCAGGTTCTTTAGCTCACTGCGGGGACCATAATGACTGTGTAATAACACAGAAGCCAGTCTATGAGCAGCCTCAGTATAAAGCCTTCAGGCTGACACAGACACCATAATGGCAGTGGGCGCCCTGCTTTGTTCGCCCATTGCAGTTGTTTCACCTTATAAAGGCGATATGTTTTCTCTGAGCTCCTTTCTTTGTAGTCATGTAATGAATATAGATTAGCAGCATGTTTGAACATGGAGTCTCATCTGACCAAAGACTAACTTCACACAGAATCTCTAATGCTGACTTCAGATTAGTGGCCTGTGTGAAGCTGGAATAAAATATGAAACGTAGTGTAGTGTGTAGTTTTCCCCAGCCAGATCTGATGAAAGCACTAACTAACGCTTAATCACTACAGCCTGATGTAAGCAGGGAGAATTTCTGTAGACGTTTTGTATCACTGAGCTCCTGCAGCCCAATTAGGCTACTCTGATATTTTTTTATGTCTGAGGACGACTTCTTCATTGAGGCATGTAAAGGGCCTCATGAGTCTGATTAGTACATCGCTCATATGCGGAGACCTGTGTGTGTGTGTGTGTGTGTGCGTACATTTGTGGGCTTTGATTTCATGTGTCTTCCTTCTCCCAATGGCTCCGTCCCCTCTGGCGTTCTCTCGGTCCTGCTCTGCAGCTGAGGAGATCCACAATCTGGCACAGCTTTATGGTTGTTTTCAGGTGGTTCACGTCCTTCACGTCTCATGCAGAGAGTATAACGTTCAGCCAGTCGTCTTGAGGCTAAATGATTTCTTCTCAAGGAAATCTGTCTCTCGTAAACTCACATTTGGGTAGGGTTCTCTAACCTTTATTTTCTTAAATTCTCTATAGAGTATTCTTTGCCTTTGGCATGCAGTGCATTCCCTGTATGTGTTGGATGCAGTACTGCTGGAACCCCCTACGAGGCTTTGAACCCTTGCCTCTCCTTTCTTTATCTCAGAAGAGAGAGCAAGCCTCGACATGGCTAGAAAGCCAGGTGCTGCAGTATGGCTGACTGCAGGGCACCGGAAAAATTGGAAATGGGATGTGTGTATGTGTGTTGAGTCTGTGAAATTGTCCAGGCCTGTGTGTGAATAATAGCCCAACGGCTCTGTGCTATGCAGTGAATCGATGTGGCTCTGTGCCAGGCAGCAGCTAATATCTCTGCCTCCCTCATTCGCATTTCTCTCTCCTTCTTTTTTTTTTTCTCTCCTCCCGTTTGGAACATATAATGCCTCGCGTACATCCAACTGTTAAATATGACATTTTTTTCTCCATTTTTTTTTAGAAATATTCCATCTTATAATTTTCCTTGTTGGTGTGCTGAAAATCCGTGACTGAAAAGGCCAAATTGAAAGTTGCTGATGTGAGCAAGAAGGAGAGAATTCAAACCAGTGGAGAGTTAATCATAATGTCTGTGGATTTGTCACGGGATGAAAGTGAATCTCTGTCTTCTCCATTTCCATCCCACCACCACTAGTGAAATGTAAAGTCTCAAGTAAATAATTAGCTTCTCTGTTACACATTAGAGAAAGTTATATTGGCTTTGGCGTAACATTCACCAACCAACAACAGCGCTCACAGTAAATTTAGTTAACTAAAACAAGCATACACTGCCACGTGAGATGGGCAGCATTCCTCATAGAATCATGTTATAAAGCCTGTTCACCCAGAAATAACAGTAAGCTCTTATGTCCCAAAGAAATAAATTAAGTTAAATAAATTAAATTAAATTAAATTAAGAATACTGGGTCAGCCTGCAGTGCTGGGTCACACATTTGTATTGCAGTAAGCCACTGGTTCACCAGATGCCTTTTAACCTCATGCCCCAAGAGATCTGTGTTATGCAGAGATGATAGTCGACCGCTAAATATAGAATCAACACACACCTCGAAGCTATTTGTCCCTTCAATGTCACTGGCTACGCAGTGGCCTGTGAATGAGGATGGAGAGGCAAATAGACAGAGGGAGAAAGCCAGCATGTCTCTGTTTATCATCGCAAACTGTGACTCCACGTGAGCTGCGATTCACGAGGCAGGAGAAACCATTCAAGGTTTTTTTTTTTTTTTCCTTTTCTTTTCTTTCTGCTCCACCTCTCTTCCTCCGCAGTCGCCTACAATGACAGCCCTAACACTGACCAGCCTTCAGTGTTGCTGAAACACTGCTTTGGCATCCAGGCACAACCCCAGCACTCTCACCATCTGTATGAGTAACTAAACCAATCTAAATGACAGAGCATTACATTGTTCAGGATTCATCACAGGCTGTCTTTGTCATAGCACAAGAATGCTGCTGAAGAGAGAAAATCTCAGCTCAAAATCAGCCCACTCTTGATTTGGCGAGGCTTGTGGACCGTTCTCATATCACATTTCTGTATGTCGAGGGTGTGTCGTGTGGTATTTCACAGAGAGCATGTGCTGTTGTGCCCTGTCTGGCATTATCTATTGAGATTATCATGTCAGCGTTATTTCTCAAAATCAGTGTGTGGATAAGAGAAGCCATCTCCTACTTTTTTTCTATGGGTATGCCAAAAAAAAAAGCACTGGAGGAGATTTTTGTTGGCAACATTTTTTTCTGTTCTTATTTTCTCTTTCTTTTCACTCTCAGTGTCTAGAATTTTAGTTCTTCTTGTCTCCAGGTTTTTTGTTTTTTTTTTTAATGTGTGCATGTCTTTTATTTCATTTTTATATGTTTTCTTCAGGACATTTGTCAGCCCATAGAAAACACCATGGCCAGTGAGTTCCTGAGACTCACAGTAAAGCATAAGGCTAATTTCTTTGCTATCCTATCTGCATCTGATTGCATGAATGCAAAGTGCAGCCTCTTTCGATATGGCTCGGCATCAAAGAAGTTGTCTGACCACTCTCTCTATCTAATCATTTTTCCATTTCTAAATTTCTGTCTTTTTGAAGTAAGCTTTACTTTCCCAGTAGAGCTGGGCTTTGAGACCACGGGGGACTAAATGGAAACTTTAACAATGAGATGATCACAGCTAAAGCAGAGATCGAAGAATCAGGCCCAACTCCTGAATGTCCTAATTGGGTTTTGGTCCAAAGGCAGGGCTTTCCAAAAGGACTTACTCATATTGATTCAAATGCTCCTGGCCTCTTGAATCCAGCCCTGTATACAGTTTGTGTGTGTGTGTGTGTGTGCGCATTAACTTGAATATACCTATTGGCTTTTTTTCTGCAGTAATCATATCTCTTGAGACATCTCTACCCACTCACTGTTCTCACTTCATGTCACACAAATACTTTTCTCTGACAGCGGAACAGGAACTGAAAATAGAATTTTAGATTTGCTCGGCTCCACAGGGGCCCTGAGACCAGCGCTATTGATCTGTTTGCTACCTGTCAGAGACCCAGAGCCCGTCTCCCTTGTGCTCTTGACTCACCGGATTATAGGAACATGTGCAGGAGGATTCTGAGCTGGGAAAACCAGAGTGAACTCTGTGACCTACATTCTCTCTGCTTTACTTTCCTATGCAATGTGAGGTGTTGACCATTAGCCCTCTGCACCCAGTGTTAAGCACCCCCCCCCTATTGCTCAACAGCGATCACAAAGTAGAAAGGTGTGATTGACTGTTGAGTCCTGGTTGGTCTCACCTTCTAATCAGTGGACTTTGTCTTTGAAGGCTGTGTCTTTGGTCAGATTAGAGGACAATGCAATGATCACACCATGTTCCAACATGTTTTGAACACAAACACAAAAGCAGTCTGTTAAATCTAAGACTTGTCAAAGAGCACGCTGTTGTAGCAACATTTGTTTTGCAGAAATATAAACCTACAGAAAGCTGATTGAGTTTAACACCCTGGGTGTGAAATAAGCCTCATTACCTCAGAAACCAATGTTTTAGTCATAGCAACGTGCTCCTTCCTTAAATTCGTCTGCATTCATGCACCCACGCAGGCGTCTTTATTTGCACTTTTGAAGTTTCCATGCGTACATCATATGACTGGGACAGTCAGATCCTCTGTTGTGTTTTTAGCAATGTATGGGGAAGTAATGAAATAACTCAGAACTAAGATCTGAGGTGGCTCGTCTCATTTTATCAGCTCCTCAGTCGCATGATGCTTTTGATCATAGTGATTATGTACTTTGATCTCCACATGGCAGCCTAGAGTATAAAGACCAGCCCAGCAGGGTGGCTAACCTCAGACCATGATGTATGCACTCATCTGGAATCAGAAATCGGGTTCTGTAGAAGGATAAATCTCTTAAATTACTGACTTTTCTTTATGTAGCGCCATTATGTTTGCCATAGTCATCTTTGTGGAAAATCTGAGGAAATCCAGTCCAGACAGCCTGCTAATGAATAAAGACCTGCCTCTGATTAGCTTTACAAGAGATTAATAATCCATGCTCACATGTCCAGTGAAAAAAACTAACATATGGCAAGATAAAGATGAATTATAATTTGGGTAGGCAGCTCACTGTGAGATTATAGGCTTGGTCGCGTGCGTCCCCAGTTTACCCTCCCCTAAAAGTAGCCTAAACCCACGCTTGGGGAGCTGAGATTAAAGACCTTGGGTCAGTGGGTTTTGGCTAGGCGCTCTACTTTATGTTTGAAGGACAGGCCTCTTAGATTGGAATGACTGGAACCCCCTTCGATATCCACCATGCACCAAGATTATAATGATGGGATTCCCCTTGTTTCTGATTGGGTTAATCCTGCCTCTTGTAATGACTTTTTAATCAAACACAGCCTCCTGCTGATTGATGGTGTGATTTTTGGAGGGGAGGGAGGTGGTGGGGAAGGTATGAGGGTAGTTTTTTTTTTTTTAACCAACACTGTTAACTAAAGTTATTGACATTGGTTGTTTATTGACAGCCAACGTGTCTGTCAATGAACACCCCTGTGAACCTTGGTTATAAGATTACCGAAACACTTCCCAGTGGTAAGAACAGTTGGCATGTTATCAGTTCATCTGTAAAAGTGAAAAACTATAGTGATGTATTTTTTTTAGTACATTGGCTCCGTTAGGCATGTGCAGCAACGTCGTTGTTGGTAGAAAGACGAGTTTCCTTACGTCACTGTCAAAGTGATGTAAATACCATTTCAAATTGCTGTTCAAAATAAAGCATATTGTGTCTCAGAGTGAGAGTTTAACTGTTCATCATTGCTGTCTCGCTGCTTGGACTATCATCTTTCCTGGAATGTGAGAGATATTCTAGCCACCATGCACGAGACATGATGTCACGCATTTCTGTAACCCATTAAACCAGTTTTACACATTCGCATATTCATCCAAGTCCTGCAAGTAGGTCAGTTCGACTAATACAAATTTCCAGATTTTTCTTTCTCTAAAGGAATTACTGGGATTAATACCATAGGCAGTCAAACAGAGAAAATCCTGCAGCAGCCAGTCACATGCAGATGTAAGGGGGGGCCAGCAGGTCAGAGAGAAGAGAGAGTGCGGTGCAGATGCAATCAGGGTCAGATTGAGTGCCTCAGGTGATTTCAGATTACTGGCTGCGCACAAGCTGTGTGGCTAGATGAGAATCAGAGTTTCCATCACTGGTCGTTGCAGGATTGGAAATGAAATCTGTAAGCAGTGGGATGATTATTTTGAGAAGGGTGAGAGTAGTCTAACCTAGATTCTCCTGCATTGAAGCTCTCTCTCTCTCTCTCTCTCTCTCTCTCTCTCTCTCTTCCTCTTCCTCTGTGTGTCTGTTTTGTGTCTCTGTCCACAATTTTTGTTGCTGCCTTGTGGGCCATTAACAAATTAAGGTCACAATTAAGGCAGCCCTAATAATAGTGAAACAGTCTTTCATTTCACACAGTCAAACTATATTACTGTGCATCATAGCCTTTCATCAGAGAATATCTCCTAACAGAAGGTAGAGGCAACCTTTAGGTCGCCCATAATTATTTAATCTTCACGAATTTCATCCCCTTCAGGCAATCTGTAAAAATCAAATAGTATCTGGTGACGGTTCTGTTGCTCTGCTATGATCTGTTAGGGTATTAAGAGCATTAGAATACAGGAATCACCCAGACTCAAGTCCATTTGCTCTACTTTTCCTGTTTGGTTTTCCCATCTGTGGAGTCACTGCAGAGCACGTGCAGAGGAGGCCAACGTCCTGTGGGTCGGGGAAGGGGAGATTGGGGTGAGTGGGGCATGGGGGAAGATGGGATGATGCAGCCCAGATGGAGCCCAACTGATTATCCCAATGGGGCCATGGCAGAATTTTGGGAGGTTTTTTGAGCCCCGGTCCCCAGATGAACCACAGCAAAAGAGATCAGTGTCACCTTAAAATCAAGTAATCTTTTGTCAGTTATAATCCTGATATTCAGCACTTAAACAGCCAGTTAATGGTTGATCTTCTGATTTACATTATATCCCTCATGTGGCCATTAAATACTATTAAGAATGCACTAACAACAAATTCTCCATCACTGTGTCTCCAGGCGTTTGGACAGGCCTACTCCAACCACAGGAAGGTGGCAGCAGATGGGGAGAGCCGTGAGGAGTCTCTTATCCAGGAGTCGGCCTGTAAGGAGGCCTACTACGAGCAGAGGGTCCTGGAGCTCCAAACTGAGCTCCGCCAGGCACGCAACATGCTCATCAACACCCAATCTGAGAACGAACGCCTGAACACCATCTCTCAAGAGATGAGAGAGGTAAGACAACAAAACCCAGAATCAGAACCATATTACAGATTACTTTCTCCAAGTTGTGACAGAAGTTTATATTTAATGTTTAATTCAATCAGCTGGAAATGAATCACAGGATGCTGGACACTGCACATATGAGAGCTGGGTAAATGCGCTTCAAAGATTAGCCCTGTTGATCAGAAGACTGTTTTTTTGCGTCAGTACTTTGAAAATGAACTCACTTCAGAGTTGAAGAAGAGGGCTGTGTCTGCACTTGTTTGCCTGCAGCTGTTGAGAACAACGAGTGTGTTTGTTGATGCTATCGTCCGTTGCTTGTTTTTTCTGCCTGAATCTGCAGAAAACATGACAGGTATTCACTGCTGATCAGTCTCAACCCCTGTGTAGTTCAGCCCAGGAGGAAAATGAGGCATACGAGCATTTCACTTTTTGTTACTTTTTATTGGGTGCAAAGAAAAGAGTTTCAAATGAATAGAAATTACTATTAAGGGTGTGATTGTTAAGTGTTGTGCTTTTGACTTGCTAAGACAAGATTAATCATACCACAGGACAGAGACCAGGCTGATTAAAGCAGCACCTTGCCTTCAAGCCTAATGTGATGTCCTCCACCCCTGTTGTGATCTAGGGTGGAGTTATAATCACAGGTAGAGGAAAATACTGAGACTGTGGGAAATTGGATGCTTTGCAAAAGGCGACATGATCCTACATGTATAATTGATCGATTAATTCTCCTTCTGTCATTTATTCACACAAATTACAGGAGGAGTGACAAAAACCTCCACCTCGCACAAGCCCTTAACCAGCCTGTTTACAGAAATCTGTTCGGCTGAAACACAATCAAGTCATTTTCCCTAAATTGGATCGTAACCACACCCTTTACACATTCCAACGAACAAATTAATATTCTACTCTCTTAAGCTTCCCTAACTTTCATAACGCAAATCTTTATTGTCTGCTCCCCACTTTGGACAATGTCTGACCTCACCCACTGCTGCCATTTACATATACCCACAGCTAGCTGACCTCATTAGAAGAGACAAGAGTGAAGTGCAGAGCGTGGGTTGAGTGTCTTTGCCAGCGGCCGTGCACGTGCAGTGTTGCATGATGGAGCTGTTGATGAGGAGACTGAATTAACAGCAGAGCAGAGCAGGTTGAAATCACACTGACTGAGAGTTGTATGGAGCTTTGAAGAAGGCTGTTTTGACACAAAGACGGGGAGACATGAAGGGATGAAAAAAAGATGAACACAGTCTGACAGGAGGGGCACAGGGAGCCTCTCAACCTTTAGATTGGTTTCTTTGAATCAAAGGTCCATGTTCCCTAGACAGCCAAGTAAAGGCCTGAATAATAATGAGGGGGGGGGATTTGAAGTAGCAACTTGTTTGAGGAGTGTGGCTATATGAGGAGAGAAGGAACAGACCACTGATGCTAGATTTATCATGATTTATTTGACACTCGCAGCTCTAGGTAGGTGCATGGTACATCACATACCAGACAGGAGCACTTCCTTCTGTATCTTTTAAGTTGTTGCATCATACCAGTATGTTGTACAGAAATTCTTCGGTTCCAACAACCAAAAAATTCTGTAGTACAATTGCATTTTGGTGTTAACTTGAAGATCATTGCTCTTATATTCATTCTATGCACCCCTCTCCACCCAAGCACCAAGAAAACCCTGGGTATGTGGTACTGCACCTCCATTTCTGTCTCTTTTTTTGGTTTCTGTATTCCCTCCGCTCTCCCTCTTCCTACGTAGTAGTTTAGAGTGTTGCAAATCTTCCCATGTTTGTGCACAGCAGATTTAGCTGAGTCCAGTGTTTTGCAGGTCAAGTTGGTAATTCCAGTGTAATTGGTAGGGGGACGAAAGAGGCCTCCCCTCCCGAGTGAGTCCAAAGTCTTTGGCAGACAACTGCAGGAATGACATCTGTTTTCTGTGAGTCACTGCTTGAGACAGATGTCAGCAGCATTTCTTACTGAGATTAGTGAAAAAGACTTAAAAATCACAACGACTTGAGTTCCGGAAAGCTCCAAATTCCACTATAATTAGGTCAGCTACTGCTCAGCTCTGAATCTGAGTGGTTTAAGATGGGCATTACGGAAGCCCGGACATGTTTTTGAAACAGAACGTAAGTTTTTCATGTTCTACTTGAACATAATTTCCGCCTATGAATACATCCAAAATCTCCCGCCTGATGTTATTTACCCCCAGTTATGTCTTTGTTATGAACATTTTTTTAGAGAACAGGGAGTGCAGTGTTTTCTGCGAATCCTGATCTATAGCCATGGTGTAACTGGTGTTGCACTGGTGGCCCACTTAATGGCCTTTCTGCAGGTGCCATTCCCATTATAAACACCCTGATGCAACTCCATGGGCCCCGGCCAGCTCTAATTGGCTAAATAAAAAAGGCCGGAGTGTAAATCGCCCCATGTATGGGAGATAATGACACCCTTCTAATGGTACTTCTGTGGGTGGTAGGAGGAGTGTGTGTGGCAGGCAAATGGAGGGAGCTTGGGCACTGAGGCTGGCATTGTGACCAGGCTGACAGGGCTGAAAGACGTCTTTGTCTCCTGGGTTTCAAATTAGCCCAAAAGCTCAGGCTGGGAGAGGAGGGGTGGGGGCACAAGGAGACGACGAGAAGGGTTCTAAAGAAAGAGAAGGAGGCCTAAAATCCGTTAAAGGAGGAGAAAAGCTTAATGAGAAAAAATTGAACACCGATGGTGGATGGTGCTGCTTTTCTGGGACAGCATGGCTAATCATGTTGAATCATGAGGGTTACTGAATGACTCAATTTCATTATGGAATGCAACTGACAGTTGGGCTGTAACTGTTGCCTTTTGTATTGTTTTTATTTTTGGCCTTGTGTATTTAACTCTGTAAAATAGAGATGTAGTTTGGGTGAGAACTTTCCCAGCAGCAGTATAGCTGAAAGAAGGCTTTTAACGGATTTAGGAAATGTCATTTGACAATGTTTTGCTTACAAATCAATCAATAGAAAGTGGCGTAATTCCACAGATCTGGAGGCTTGTGTAAAATGGCTTTTGTCTCTGTACAGGCCAGTTCATTCACAACCATTTGTTACAGCGTTTCAGCTGGTTGCATACACCACATTCAAACCTCCCAGACAGCCTCCTATGCCAAAGACTTGAATGTTAGCCCCAAGCACTGATAAGACACATTTCACTGCGATGGTGCAGTCTACAGGATTAAAACCTCCACAAAGAGCCAGTAACATTGTAAGGAGGCGCGCTCTAATAGGCATGACTTCATTAAATTCAATCTCATGTCTAGAGAGCAATGTGCCCACAGTGATGGCTGCCATTATCCTCACAGAATGGGGATTCCCATTGCCTGCCTCTCAGGAAATTATCAGCCCAAGTCACAGATAGAAACGCTGAGAAGTATTATCAGCGTACTTCAGTCTTGCTAGTCACTCTCATAGAAAATATGATGTGCTTCCATCTCCGCGTCAGCGCGTGATTGCTTGCAGTACTTCCTTTCTACCTTCCACATCATTCAGGATGCTGCAGGAGGTGTTGCCTGCCCCCCCCCCCCCCACATTTAAGGATCATCCTGAAATAAATCACTTGCTGAGACTGTTTTATCCTCACAGGCACATAAATTATGGTGTTGTGGTTTTTGTCAATCACCATAATGTGAAAGCCATTCACATGTTAAACACGATTGGTTTTTACTCCCCATTGACACAGTGGCCGGAAGCTTAATTTGAGAGCTGCTTCAACTGGCTGCATTTAACACCTGACAGAGAAATGGGGGATTGAGAGGGAGAAGGCATCTGTATTGACAGGATGAGTTTAAAAGGTTAGAAGAAGGCAGAGAATTATTGCAATCAGAAGAAATTAGTGTGCTTGACTGCAGTTTTTCAGTGGCAGAACAGTAGAGCAGATGGACGTGAGGGCAGAATTTCAGGTGTCAGGGCAGCGCTGAAGCTTTACCTTGATTATTGAAAGGTTAGAGTGGAGTGGTGAAGGGATCCAAGAGGGGGTTGCTCTTTGTTCTCTCTTATTATCATCTGACGTGAGGCTAATGTAACAGGACTCCTACAGGGCTCTGGGGTGTAGATATCGAGTACCTTATTATTTCTTGTGACATTAAGGCCAAGACAGATCACCTTGTGTCCTGTGATAGTTGGGGGGAAGGGGACAGTGTGGAAAGACAAACAGAGAAAAGGTTGAAAATGTGGTCTCAAGAGAATAGAGAAAGAGATGAGATGTGAAAAGCTTTTCCACAAACACGTGCTACTTCAGTTTTCATATTTACACCAGGCATTGCTACTGCTGCTGACACAAATGACCTACAACCTTCTCTAAACCGTCCAGATGTTATCTGGGTTATCTGCTCCCAGCACCCAACATCACCTAGACTTGCTCCCTCTTCAGCTGGCTGTCTCATGAGCTGCGTGTCTGAGATTCATGGCTAAATTTAGCCCTTAAGAGAGTGAGTCTCCGAAATACATTTAGAAGATTTTCCATTTATACTTAATAATGTTTTGCCTGGTATTGTCAGTTTTGAGAAACCTCTGAAAATGTGTGATTCTTGATTTAAGCCCCTGGCTCACTGCACCAAAGAGGTTTTCCATGTTGGATCAATGAATCCTAATAAATCAAGAACACACACACAAACAGGACTGCACACTGACTTCAGCTAATGGTTTTAAACATGGTCTCGTGTATGTTTCTCTGCCTCCATCAAAGTGACCTCAGAATCACTAATTCACTGTTAAGTGCATGCAGGCACACTTTCACCCTGTGGGCTTTTTCAGCTGTAGACCACTGGGCAACGTAGCATACAAAGCCACACAGTCACAAGGCTCTTTTCACTTTTTGTTTTTTAATTGTCTCATTGAAAAGTGTGACCTTGACAGTGTTTTCTGTCCCTAATGGGGTGGCTCAATAGAATCACAGTTACTTGTAGAGAAGAGGAAGATAAAAGCAGATCTGCTCTCACCCACTTTCTTGGCTCTGACATTAGCAATAGGCCCCTGAGCTTCATTATTCCTTTGCTCTGTCTAAAGCCATACTAGGAACGGGGGGGTTGAACTGTAACTGCATCTGTTTCTCCTGAAGCTAATCCTCGGATGGGTTTGACTTTGTAGAGTTAGATTTAACATGGGTTGACGTGACCTTGACGTGCTGCAGTATTTGCTTTTTTTTTATGTTGTCAACTCACTGAAATCCAGAAGTACTCTCTGTATCACTAGAGATATACAAGCATAAGTGAGCAAGGCCGTCCCTGTCCACTTCTTTTTACCTGATAGGTAGATATGGTGGAACTAAAGCACTGTGAAGAAGGAATTCAACTGTGACTGATACATGGCAACTAAAAGCACACTGACACACTCGGAGGAGAGAGGGGCGGTGGGGGATGGAAAAATGCAGCAGTTGTAGTGTTGGTGAAATGGCAAAATGGAGGTCAGTGATATTAGGCAGAGAAGCTGAGAGGGGGTAAAAGGAAAAAAAAAAACAGTATTGAGCTGATGTGCACTTGGTGTCATGCCATTTGGGAGCCCGTCTCTATTTTGCAGGGATGGTAATTTGGAGAAGAAAAAAAAAATCTAGTACATGTGCATTTTACTGAAGTGAAAAGTGAGCAGGATGGAGAGCAAAATGGAGGTCATTGGAGTGAGAGTCTAAGAGAGAAAGATGGAAAGAGGATGGAAGATATATATTTATACTGAGCCTGTCTGTGCTATTATATCAATAATACAGTCTTGTGCCATCTGGGAGTCTGGGTAGCAGACTCCCAGATTTCTAGGAAACCAAACCAGGGAGTAAGAGGCCAGTAAATATGGATTTTGCAGAAACGCAAGCTGGATTCTTTGGAGTTATCAAGCAACAGAGCCTTTAACAAAGCATTAAAACATCCCTAATCTATACTTGTGTTAAGCCTGAAACTTTGCCACAGTGACTTACTAAGTGATGCAGCTCTTTCCCATAGAAGTGGAGGTTATAGCAGCTCAAATACATTGAGAAATTACTCAGAGCTTTGGTGAGACTTAAGCAGGCTCAGCCCCACTGTGCTGTCAAAAGCTTTTTACTGGTGAATAGAAAGCTTTAGAGTTGAAAGTGAGAGTTCATGCAGTTGGAAGAAGCTTTGACCCATAAAAATGTGCTGTTGTGACATTTTTACACCACTGTATGACCAAGAGAGACATAATTAGAACAGAAGACTATTCATATTCTTTACCAGGTTTGTACACATGCATGCAGTAGTCCTCTCTATGCTTTTAATCACCTAATGAATCATGCCTCTCCTGCAAGTTTATGGTATGGCAGTGCAACCTGGTGTTTTTACTGCCACCCACTTTGCGTGGAAGTGACACATTTGTCCGTGTGTTTGGTGTGTGTGGGTGTGTTCAAGCAGCTGTCCAGACGCCACCTGCAGTGACAACAGGCAGGGGGTAATCACTAACCACACACAGGCCTGTGGCCATGAAAGGCCTAGTGGCACCTCAGACGGCCTTCAAAATATCACACCGCTGTATCTAACCAGCCACACACACACATACACATTCCCAGGAGAAGCATGTGTCCCATGTCTGATTAAATGTTGTTCACACTTTTAGCAGGAGCACACATGGCCACTACAACCTCTGTCAGGCAGCGGGGCAGTGTAACCCCACCCTCCTGTCTCTGAGGGGGTTCAGTGTGGCAGAGGATGTGGAAACAAGGGGAAAGGTCAAAAACCATGCAATGCATTGTAATCAGATTGGAGGAGGATCTTAATCAGTTTCAGAGGTGGCCCGTATTCATCGGGACCAAACAGCAAAGACCCTCCAGCTGAGCCATATGACCCTGACCAGGAAGAGACCTGAACAACCAGCTGGCAGAGCTTTGTAGAGTTAAAAACAAGAGATTACTCTAGTCACGAGATAATGTTCAAAACGAAATAATTGTGTATGTGCTGTGCTGTATAACTGTAGTAACTGAATCTGTTAATGTTTTTTTTTTTTTACTGATTCCAGCTCTATTTTCACTTTTGCTTTAATTCAGTTCTCTGTCAGAGAACCGCTGTATGAGGACCACTGTATAAAGGCTTAGTTGTGGGACTGATCTGTATTATAAGCTCATGCATTATTCAGTAATGCACCAACATCAGGGCTTTCGCACAGCCAACACCCACGCTCATTAGACATGCGCAAAACCCTGGTGAATATTAATGCACCTTCAAACGTCAGCCTCAAGTCAGCTCTGCACACAGTGATTAATTATTACACAGAGCAAATGAGGAGCGTGTACATGGGGATTTAGCAAGTATTTGTATTTAGTATTTGTCAGTGCATTCCTCTCTCAGTGAGCTAAAATTAGGGAGTGAATTCCAATTACAGGGAAAGTAACAAAAACAGATTTGCTGCGTTATAGTCTCTAGAGTCACTTTAGATGTTTGGCGAGTGAATTATTTTTCTTTATCACTAAATCTGGATCACTTTGTAAAAATGTGCTCAATTATGAATAATGTGTGATTAGGAAATTTTACTTTAATGGCGTCTGAGCCCATTACAGGTAAATGGATCAAACAACTGGCCTTCTAGTTATTGGAAGATTTTTCTGATGTGTATTCTGTCTCATGGCCTGAGCACAAGACATGAGAAGATCTGCAAAGCGAAAGCCTCTCAGGATTGACTTCCTGTGGTCGGTGAAATGATCGGAGAGCAGGGATTGTGATGCGGCCATGTGGTGACAGCATGAGAGGAAGGGGCCACCTGGCAAGGGATTGGAAGGCTAATTGTCCCTCTGGTATTAGGTTATCTCTGCCAGCTCTTCTCAGAGAAGGACACGCATCACACACACACATACATAGCCACAAACACACACACATGCAATGCATACATACATACTGCAGATTCAGAGACAGAGACATTATTCTCTTTTTGCCTCACACATGAAAATAGACACATATTCTGCACCTGTTCAGGAGATAACAACCCTAGGTGTGTGTGAGTGTTTAGATTGAAGCTTTGCCATCAGATTAATTCAGACAGTGACACTACAGAGCTCAACCTACACCCGTACACACACACACACACACTCTAAGAGTTACATGCTCACTTGCACACATGAACATTCAAGGTCAGTTCAGACACTGCTGAATACACATATCTGTTTCACATGCTTTCCCACCTCTTTCTCACATTACACACACGTATGTTCGTTTCTTCAGTTGAAAAAGAGTGAGAGGCCCACACTCCATCCCCCCAGAGTATCCCCTTACTTCAGTGCTTTTATCTATTATTTCTCTGAGAACCACTGGCTAAGATGTCCCCCACCCAGATGTCCTGTGGGACCGTAATGTTTTGGGATGAGCCAGCAAGCAGGGGGTGGGTGGGAGGTCAGTGCCAAACCTCAGAAGAAAAGGATGGAGGGTTAAACAGGGCAATAGATCAGGGAGCGAGGACACAGGTGGCTCAGTAGAGCTGATCGGATCCTTCTGGCTTTCAGTTTGTGTCACTATCTACAAGCGGGGGAAGGGCATGTCTCTTACCGCTCTCGCTTTTATATAATTAATGATGCCTTCATTTCCTGAGCAGCAACATTACAGCAGTACATTACAAACACCAGTGCTAGCTTGTAATAACTGCCAAGCGAACACAATATTAACATGACATGCATTACCTGTTTTAGCATATTGCTTCACCGCCACACACTCATAATATTAGTGCATATCAGCTCATTTGTGCTGATTAGTCCTTGTATCTTCCTGTGCAGAGAATCAGACCTAATCTATCTCCTCCTAAGAAAATTAGACTGGTACAGAGCTTCCCAGCCATTGAAAACCACCACGAGAGAGATGATTAGACTTCAGTCTCTTTGGTGCCATGAGAGCTGACAGTCAAGCACACTTGTGGCCGACTGCCCGGAGAGACACCTGGCACCAACCCTCTCAAACATGAACAGGCTCACACACCAAACCCAAACACACACACACACACACACACACATGGAGGGTTTGGCCAGATGGGAGCCGTTCTTATCTAGCAAGATTTAGAATGCTAAAGAGCAAATGTGACATAAACAGTTACAGTAAAGCAAGAATATCCAATCAACCGGCGTCTCTCTCCCACGCTCGGTCAAACGAGATTGAAATAGTGGTCACTGACAGCTCTTCCTCCTCTCCCTCTGTCTACCTCGTTGGGCCCTGCAGAACAGCCAGATGGTGGAGCTCCAGAGGAATCAGCTGCGGGATGACATCAAGGAGTACAAGTTCCGGGAGGCTCGTCTGCTGCAGGACTACACCGAGCTGGAGGAGGAGAACATCTCGATGCAGAAGCAGGTCTCCGTGCTCAAACAGAGCCAGGTGAGGACAGAGCAGTGCTGCTGCTCTCCATGTGCAAAGTTTGAATCATGTAAACGGTGAGAACAGTGGGGTTACAGTCTAAAAATGAGGAGGGATGGGTCGAAGAATGAATACAGAACACCCCCCCACTTGGTAAATTTACCCAGACTGCTGGTCATCATCATGCAGCCTCTTCAGTGAGGCTTAATTAAACTGGCAGCTTCAGGCATCTCGTCCAAGTATTTATTTAAACACGTATTTACTGTACTATCTCACTGCATCTTATTCGCCCTGCAGGCCCTCCACCTCCCTCACACCAGCTCTCAGCATGTCTCATTCTTGTACTGATTAGACTGCCACAAGAAGCGTGAGCTCTTTAATATTCAGATTTAATTACGATAATAAAAACATCCTCTGATACAGTAAAGAGATAAGCAGCTGCTTTTGTTTTTTTCCAGTGCCTGGAAACAGGGTTGCCGTCTGATTGTGGAAGCGTTTGACAGACTGTAACAGCTACCATTCCTCACACCAGACATCCTAACACTTCCTGGGCTTATTCAAATGATCTGAAAGGGGGATGGGGGGATCCACTTTGCACATCTGCAAAAATAAAAGAGCTGAATTTCCAAGTAGGATATTTCCATGTGATGCTGGCTTTTACACTTGAGCTGGTAATTCTCTCCATATACCGGTAACCTTGTCATTTTGGATTATGTATTCTTTATTTATCAAGAAACACACATAAAAGCCTCCTTAGACATCCAATATAAAAAGGATTCTCCAATCAAATCAGCTTAAAACTAATTAGAAGGGAAATTAAATGGATATGTTCTTGATTAACATTGTCGTGAATAATGTTGTTCTTTTTGATCCAACTTGTTTGCCATACATGAACCAGCCTGATGGCTTATTTTCATAGGAGCTGCATGTAATTTTATTTATCTCGTTGTGACTCCAGAACTCATTAAAGTGTTACCTTCTCCTCTACCCAGGTGGAGTTTGAGGGTTTGAAGCATGAGATCCGTCGTCTGGAAGAGGACACTCAGTTCCTGAACAGCCAGCTGGAGGACGCTATCCGCCTGAAAGAGATCGCTGAGCGTCAGCTGGGGGAGGCCCTGGAGACCATCAAGACTGAGCGTGAGCTGAAAGCTTCCCTGAGGAAAGAGCTTTCCCACTACATGAGCATTGGGGACACTCTGTACCACAGGTAAACAGAACACAAACAAGGTGTTCACCAGCTTCAGCACCCTCTGTAATGAACATGAACTGACACACTGTTCCCTCATTTTCCCCTCAGCCCGCTTAGCATCTCTCTGGATGGTCTCAAGTTCAGCGACGATGCCGCCACAGAACCTAACAACGACGAGGCCCTCCACGGTTATGAGAATGGTTTCACCAAACTGGCCAACGCCATCACTGACGACAACCGCATCTCCACTCCCAAGAAGGAAGAGCTGTTCCATCCTGCACCCAGCCTCGTGGACGACCTGCTGAGCGAACTTAACATCTCAGAGATCCAGAAGCTCAAACAGCAGCTGATACAGGTTTGTTCTTAATCAGCAAGAAAAACTGTAAAAAACATTGTTTGTCAATTAACGGTGCGATGCAGTTTCAGTAAGCAATAATCATCCAGTCTACAGACAAGATACAACTGATAAACTGAGGAGCAAATTGCTTGCATTGATTTTGACATAAATGACTTGTTTCAGCAGTATTTGTGTTCACTCAAGTTTTATTCAGTAAAGAGAGAATCAATAGCAGGCTAATGAGAGTCAAAAGAAATAAAGCGCCACAAGTATTCCTCTAGATTTTCTTTGATATGGGAATAGATTGCAGCAGCACTATGTATTTGAGTAAATTGAAGGTGTGTCTGAAGGAGTGAGTGAGTCAGTGGACTTTCTGGGCTAGATCCTGATTCAGGCCGCTGCAGGGATCTAAATCCCCTTATAGCAAAGTTAATCCAGGGAGACATACACACCCTACAGGCTCGGCTGGGCTGCGAGACAGCGGGTGGTGGCACCGGAGTACCTGCCATCTGCTTGCTCATCACCCCATGAGTCCAGGGCTATGCCTCACTGGGCACCATGGTTACCAGAAAGTACTAGGAACCTGTGGGTAATGATTGTTTAGGGGACTAAGGGATTAAGGAATTTTTTTTTCCTTCTCCTTCATCAAACATAAACATGGCTGCTGGATTAATGTGTGAACTCGAAGTTACCTCAGTGCCGCCCCCTGCTATAGACACTGTTCTGGTTCTCAACCTCACCATTGTCGTGGTGAAGCTGGCTGACTGTGACAGAGCCCTGTGTTTGATATGAGCCAGCAGCATGTCGCACTGTCTGCTGAAGCCTCCTGCCAAGTCATTCCACAGATTCCTGGCAGGAATCAGAGCATAGGAAACAGAAAGCTTCCTTAACTCATTCAGCCATACTCTTTTGCTCCCCTGCCTTATTTCATTCCAATGATATGGTCCTCAGTGATCACTCCCAGACCTCTCCTCCTTGGATATCGCCCTTTTAATCCTAGGCAGTGATATGATATGAATGAATGCAAGAGTAGCCAGCTGTTCAACATGACAAGCTATGTTGATTAACCGTGCCATCTCTTTTTGAAAGTAATCATCATCATTATATATTCTGCTCTAATAAAAAATGTATGCAGATGAGCATGACCATGGTACTTTTATATTATTTACAGATCAGCTTCAGAAATAGCTCAGTGCTTATCGCAGCACAACTGTGTGCATGTTTGTAAGACGACCCACCCAGTGTCTCTGCCAGCACTGAGCTGAACTGAGTCCAGCACATTGTCAAGGTCATCCTGACTCTGATGATGGGCTACTGGGCAATGAGCCTCACATACCTTGGCGGCAGAAGCCTGATAGTGGGTAGAGTTACCGCATGACAGATAATCCACTGATTTAATATGATCGGTTAAGTTTGAAGCAAGAATTCTTCACATTATCAAATTACCAATAAAATAAAACGTGAAATTACATGTGCGCAATAAGCCAAGCAGAGAGTACTGTACTTTTATCACTGACGAAGTATGAAGACCTCACATGTCATTGCTCTTTGCTTGTCCTCATCTCTCCTCAGATGGAGCGTGAGAAGGTCAACCTGCTGTCCACCCTGCAGGACTCCCAGAAACAGCTAGAGCAGGCTAACGGTGCGCTGTCAGAGCATCAGGAGAAGGTCAACCGCCTCACAGAGAATCTCAACGCCATCCGCAAGCTCCAGGCCAGCAAGGAGCGCCAGTCTGCCTTGGACAACGAGAAAGAACGCGATAGCCACGAAGATGGAGACTACTACGAGGTGGACATCAACGGACCTGAGATCCTGGAGTGCAAGTACAAGGTAATTGTCTTCTGGCTGTTAGGAATGGACAGCAAAAAAAGTGTAAGATTAAGCTTTAAATTGACAGGTAATCTGCATGATCTACATGAAGTGAGAATAATTCATATTTCTTACAATTTATATTATACTCCACAATTTATCTGGTCTTGCTAGGTTGCTGTGTCTGAGGCGGGAGAACTAAAGGAGGAGCTGAAGACTCTGAAAACGGAATACCAGGCCTGTCAGTCACGTTACGAAGAGGAGCGCACCCGTCTGGAGAACGATGTCACAACACTGGGAGAGAAGCTGGCAACTTTGCAGAAGACAAGTCAGGCAGAGAGAGAAGAGAACGCTAAGCTGGAGAAGGAGCTGCGCAAGGTGAGATGTTGCTCTTGAGATTGACATTCTGCCAAATGGTTGATTTGGTGTTGTTAAAAACTCTGCTTAAACTCTGCTTAAAAACTCCCAGTTGAGTGATGTGGCAGGCGAGTCCCAGGGTAGCCTGAGTGTGGCACAGGATGAGCTAGTCACCTTCAGTGAAGAACTGGCCACCCTCTACAACCACGTCTGCATGTGCAACAACGAGACGCCCAACCGTGTCATGCTCGACTTCTACAAGGAAGGTAAGGGTGGTCGGAGCAGTCCAGAGGGCCGTGGCCGCCGCTCACCCATCCTGCTCACCAAGGGCCTCTTCCCCGAGCCTGGTAAGACCGACCTAAGCGATGGAACCCCATCACCAGTCTCCTCCCTGCCTTCTCCTGTGTCTGACCACCGCCGTGAGCCTATGAACATCTACAACCTGGTGGCCATCATCAGAGATCAGATCAAGCACCTGCAGCTGGCTGTGGACCGCACCACTGAGCTGTCGCGCCAGAGGGTGGCCTCTTTGGAGCTTGGCACTGTGGCTGACAAGGACAAGGAAGCCTGCATGGAGGAGATCCTCAAATTAAAATCCCTGCTCAGCACCAAGAGGGAACAGATTGCAACCCTGAGGACTGTCCTCAAGGCCAACAAGCAGGTCGGTTATTCTGTTTTTGTCTTTTAAACAGTCAAAATATCTTTTAACTAACTTGGTATCCCCACCAAACATTTGTCAGTTTTTCTTGAAAGACAGAAACAGGAGACAAAAGTCTCAGCTATTTCAGGTCCATTCAGCTGTTGCAGCAAATGTAGTGCAGAGCAGGCAAGATCCGTAGCAAACACTGGTGGAGACAGGAGCCTGATGGTGTCAGCTGCCCAGACTATCTGTGTATTTAGGCTTGAAGAACAGCCTCCAAAGCACAAAGAACCATAACCCAGAGACAGGGTGTGTATGCAGTTGCTCTGATAGCCCTTTAAAGTATGTGTGTGCTTATTCAGTGATCATTAGAAAACATGAAAGTCCCTCATAAACCACACACCTATGATTTTTTAAAAAAAATAGCAACTAATAATAGTAGCTTGGCTACCTTAATGACTTACATGTGATGGAAAAATAGGTCACATGGTCCATATTAACAGAGGTAGACATCCTGGGACAGGAAACACACCCCCGACGTCTTCCAGCTGCTCTGACCCTTTTGTTCCTCTTGTCCACCCACAGACAGCTGAAGTTGCTCTGACCAATCTGAAGAGCAAGTATGAGAACGAAAAGGCCATGGTGACCGAGACCATGATGAAACTGAGGAATGAGCTCAAAGCCCTGAAGGAGGACGCTGCCACCTTCTCCTCTCTCCGAGCGATGTTTGCCACACGGTAAGGAACATACCCCCACCTGCTCAGAGGACATCTCCAAAGAATCTCTTTCACTCAGGGCTCATATCAGACACACAAGAATCTCTCTGGCATACCAAACCTCAAACCTCACAGAATGTTTGCCCACTTAGTATTTCCAGAAGAAACTGCTGCTTAAGCTAAGTCTTTGCTGTTTACCCACATGGACTGCCATGAATTCCAACTACTATAGATTAACTTGAAGAGGCAGCAGTAACTCTGCAGACTTTGTGCTACGCTTAAAACTACTGCACATGCACCAATATAAAGATCATACACAATATAACCAGGTAAGCTAAAAATAGGATTACCATCATCATATAATCCGTGTTTACCATGTGTTGGCTACGTCTGTATTATTACAACATGACATTTTTAAGGAGGATATTTATTTGTTTCTGAGAATCACGGTCAGGAAGGGATTCTAGTAGCATTGATACTGACTATGGAGCACAGAAGGTATCTAATCTGGGTATCACTGAAATATGGCACAGTGTTTTTGACCAGTGACTTAATGTGTGTGTGTGTGTATCAGATGGGCTGACACACTTGCTAATCTTTTCTGATTCCGAAGAGAAGCCGGTCAAAGGTTCTGTGCATAATCCCACCTCAGCTTGGTCTGGATTACACATTCAGCCCTAGACACATAGTAGACTAAGTGCTCATACACAGCTTGTTTGTTTGTTTATTTGTACATGTGCATGAATAATGAGAAAGGTAAGAATAGGAGTGACAGTTCACTTGTACGGGCACTTACATGTCATTTTAGATGTGATTTTAGTGAGTCCACCGTGGATGTACAACTCACTTTTTGAGCGGCTTTTCCTTTTTTTCCCTCTCGGTGGATTTTTTTTTTTTTTTTCTTTAACAAGTTGGTGCCTACTTGTCTTGTGAATATCAGCTCTGGTCCAGATGGCCACACTGACATGCTGAGACAGTTTTTTTCCTTCTGCATTTAAGACTCCTCCGCAATCCACAGCAAAGCTCAAGCTGTGCATAGGGAGGAGAGGTGGAGAAGGAGGGTGGGAAGGGGTGGGTATTATAGAATGAAGGTTGCAGAGGCTGCGGGGAATGTGTGGGCAGCTTAGCACCCCTCGTCTTACCCATGCAGTAATTCAATACCTTGCTGAAGTAACCCCGTACACCTGCAGAGTCTAATCAATTAGTAACACGAGGAAAACTCTTCTGTCTGCTGTCTCTGGGTTTTTGGCGGACTGCATAGCCAGTTGGTTTAGAGGATGTAGGTGTCACGCTAAACTATTTGTACCAAAGGCAACCACGTCTAGCATGAACCAGATCTTTCTTCCACTAATGACATTTTTTTTTTCACTCGAGGGGCCCAGTAGTTGTATCACTTGTCATTGTTACAGCGGTGGTAATGAAAGTGTGAGATCACATACACTGTGAAAGAAACAGAGCCATGGTGAAATATCTGCTTCCTTAAGCCTCTTTTGCTCTAGAGACTTAAGATACTGACAATACATTAGCGCTCGCTGTTTACAGCCTGCATCAGCACATGTGTTTTCTTCCTCACGCACAAAAACATCTCCCCCGATGATGATGTTCTTGAGGCTCCAGCCCCAGTTGTCTGTCGCTGTTCTGGGGCCTATGCATGAGTTACATTCAGTGCGTTTATGGGATTCATGTATTGGTATGTAAATTCTGTCCTATACGGAACAGACTTGGGTCAGAAAACTCTTTGAGAGGTTGGGGGACTCGCCTGAGAGAGATTTCCCACACTCCCCCCCCTTTCTATCCCCCCCCCTGGTCCCCCCTTCCGTCCTTCCTCACTGCCAAACACCCGGTCCTCTAGTCATCTGGAAAAGAAAGAGAGGAAGGGGGCAGGCTTTCAGTTAAAGCCCACTACAGGAGCCTAATTTGACAGTCTTTTTTTCATGGTAATCAGCACTCTGACGAAGTCTGTGAAGGTGGATTTCTCAGATGTGGAAAACTCAGATACAAATGTGTGGTCTTTGACAAAGGGGAAGAGTGGGATAGAAAGAATGCGTAGGTTTTTGTGTGAGCCCTTGTGTGATCTTATGCTGCAGCCTTATAGATTAGAGTTACTTGAGATTTTTAAAGTCTGTTTCGTTCTGTGAGAATTTCACGAGAGAGACACAGGGCTGAATGTTTTTCTAGTGTGTGTCCATGCTTCTCTCTGTGTTTCTGTGTGTGTGTGTGTGTGTGTGTGTGTGTGTGTGTGTGTGTGTGTGTGTGTGTGTGTGTGTGTGTGTGTGTGTGTGTGTGTGTTGTGTGTGTTGTGTGTGTGTGTTCCTCTCCAGCTGTAGTCTCTCTGGTGTCATGTTAACCCTAAGCTCCTGCCTCTAACATTCCTGAGACATGCCTCAACGTGCTCTCAGCTCCTGCTGCTCATTCTGATTAACAGTCAAACCATTAGCCCGAGTCACATTTTCTCCTCACACGTACACTCTCGGTCATCCTGCTGTTCTGTTGTTAGTTGTATTTTCTCTCCATGATTGTTGCTTGCATTGTGTTATTACCTCCTCCTCCCTTCTCTCTCTGTGATATCCATCCCACCATGACCAATCAAGCTCCAGACAAGACCACAGGGGAGGAGGTTGTGTTGTGTGTGTGCTGTGAAAACATAATTGATTATGAACCATGTTTACATGAATGTTGCACTAGTTGGGGTTTTCTTATGCAGTCATAAATGCCACTGGCTACAGTAAATCATCACAGCAAGATGCAGATGCAGTGCCTGTTTGTCAAAGTGAATATGACGACTGATCATCCTCAAAAAGCCAGCAGCCACCTCCCAGTCCTCCCTCATCCATTGTGCCACCACACCCCATCAGCAGCCCAAAAAGGCTCCTATTGTATCCCTCCAGTCCCTAGAATAGACTTCTCTGTTTTTTTCCCGGGAAAAATGCACGCCCGCTCACCCCCCCTATGCAAGACCGGCTGAACCGTCTAAAGGCGCACCAGCCCCCCTCCTCCTGGGTCGTCCCCCCGTCTAATACTAGGTTTAATGAAGCTGCACTGATCCCTATTGTCTGGGTGTGTGTCCCACTGGGAATCAAACTGCATACACAAGAGGGGAGGGCATGGTTTATGTTTGTATGGTGGTCTGGCGAGGCCAGAGTTCACATGGCACTCAACCACGTGCAGCACCACACATAACGAAAACATCTGCGGTTACTAGCCTTTTTGATCCCAGATTCTGTCTTCGAGGTTTATTTTTTATAAAAACAAAAACTTAAATTACAGGAGGGTTTGGACAACTTTTACTTGGTGCAGTAATTTTCCAAAAATAAGTGTCCATATCTTGAAACAAAACTACCAGACAACTATCACAAAATAACAGAAATAAGACTCAATAGTAAAATTATATCTAAGGTGGAGATTGTTCTTTTGAGTTATTTATTTGTTTTTACAATTCATGCAGTTCATGCAGTCAGTAACCACTGACTAAATAATAACAGATCTCACATGCTTACTGGGAAAATGATGGTTATACCATGCAGACATTGGAATACAATAGATAAATTACACAAGTAAGATTTCTGCTTTCTTGTGTTTTTTTCAGAGGTCACAAGAGTTTGCAGACTGTCACAACAGGCTGGGGCGTTCCCAAATTAAGTAAATACTTCAATGCATGATAAATAAAAGGGAGTAGGGTGAGGCTGCCTGCCAGTTAAATTATGTGTGAATGGTTTTGGTGCTGCACAGTTGGAGGATAAGGCGATGCTTACTAACATAACCAACCCCTCCCTTCACAGAGGTGTGTCAGTCATTGCCGAAGAATGCAACTCATATTGCTTTGTCAGCAACGCAGAAAAGTAGGGATGAGCAAGGTGGTGAGAGAGAAAGTGACTGATGCAAGCAGACAGATGCAGACAGCAGCACAGAGGAGGCAGAGGAGGAAAAGAAGCTTGAGAGGCAAGATAAGAGCCAGGAAAGAGGGCGCAATTGAAAAAGAGATGAACGAGGGAGCAAATAATGAAAAGGCAAAAAAGGAAGGAAGGTGGTGAAGGAGGAAAAACGTGACAGCAGATGGGATGTGGAGATATGAACCCAACACACACATCAGCTCACACCTCAGAATCCCTTTTGGTGACCCACTTTATACCTGTCCAGTATTAGACACAATCACACACTCATACACACATACAAGGGCACAGGGAGACAGGTGAAAATGCCGCAGTGCAGCACCCAGTAATATGGAGCAGCAGGTAGACAGATTTCATATTGTGTGCTATTTCACATATCTACGAGAAATAGAAGAGTTGGTTAGAAGTGATACAATCTCACTCCAACTGGAAAAGTGGAGATCAGTTGCGACCAGCTTCATCTCAGAGCAGTGAACTGTATTCCTCCCTTCCCCGTCTTCATTTTTCTCCCCTCTCTGACTCCCCTCTCTCAGTCTGTTCCTCAGATGACGCAGAAAGGATCTTCTCAGTCACCCCTAGGTTAATGCTTTCATCCTTTGTGTATGTGATCTATTATTGACTTCCACCGCACATACACTGCCCGTATTATTCAGAGAAGCCATTTTCTATACAGAGGTGAGAGTACCTTGAGGTGTCTCACCTGTTCATGAATTTCAGTCGGCCAAATAAACCCACGAGGCATGGATTTGCATACCATTTTTAAAAAATATATAAAGAATTAAAAGAATTTTTAAGGTCTAAAGAGAATATGGTGTTGAGGTTGGTTTTAAAATGTGGAATTTATCATTTCTGAAGGAGGGAAGAGAAGTTTAGTTTATTTAACAGCACTCTGGTAAGATTGACATTCCCTAGTGATGGCAGCTGTGGACAAAAATTGTATTATTTATTGTTATTTAGTGTCTTGTAAAATATCTGTTCAAATTACTCAAAACGAGCTGAGGACATTTTAGTTTGTGAAGTTTGGTGGACGGCCCTGACATGGCTGATGAAATCTTAAATTAATAATGCAGGAGATTTTCTGTCTTATCACACCTGCACTGTGTGGCTCAACGGCTCCACCTGGTGGTGTTAAAAACACCATGCAACCAGGGCAAAGGTCATGATGAAAGCGCTTTAATTTCTGTTGTTTTAGTCTTTATGATTTGTTGATGTCAGTATCACAAACATGCAGCAGACTTATGATGGTCATAGTTTTGTTTATACTTTAAATGCAAACATTTTAAGAAGGCCAACGCATTAATTTCTCCCTATTTGTTTGGTGATTGTTTGGTGTTACTGGAAGTGCCAGTGCCCTCTAGTGGTATGACTCTGGAAAAATGGAAAACATCTTGCTAATGCTCTACAGTGCCAGTTTACGGTGAACAAATACAGATATGACTCTACAGCTTTTCTCTCTGTGTCTCTTGCAGTTGTGACGAGTATGTAACCCAGCTGGATGAGATGCAGCGGCAGCTTGCTGCAGCAGAGGATGAGAAGAAGACCCTCAACTCACTGCTGCGCATGGCTATCCAGCAGAAACTGGCCCTGACACAGCGCCTGGAGGACCTGGAGTTTGACCACGAGCAGACCCGCCGGGGAGGCAACGCTGGCCGGGCCAAGGCCCGCAGCAAGGCGGCCAGTGGCACCTCCAACAACCCCCACGTAAGTCAGAGTCTCACCTGCTCTGGCTCCGGCCGACCAGAGCACAACAATGCTGTGCCCAATGGCATTCTGGGAGGCCCCGTGGTCTTTTGCAGCGAGAAGTACAAGATCTACTGCGACTGAGGCGGCTGAGAAGTCCGCAAGGGACTGTTGTGTACAGAGGGGAGGGGGTCTACCGGCCGAACCCTCCCTGCCTTAGTGTTAAAGAGCCCCACTCGCTCGCTTAGCTCCCTGGCCAGCCTGCGCTCCTCTAGGGACTGCTGTGACTAACCAGCTGCTCGTGTGTGCTAGTGTAAACGCTTAGGGGAATGCAGATGTATGTACAGTGTGCACTAGACGTTTGGACTGTAGTAGACATATATGGCATGTGGATTATAAGGCCCCGGTTATATTGGGGGTTTTGTGGATATTATGGAGTGTCTATTCTTTCCGCTGTCTTGATGCTGTACGTATGATGTAAAAGGTGGCAGCTTCTGTGCTTGTTTGTTCCGGCCCCCTGAGTGTATTGCCTGGTAACAGTAACACATTGTGGGGGTGGGGACTTGTGAAGAGGATGTCAGTCTGATGCTCTTGTAACTAAATATGACATCCTCTGCTCTTCGGCTTGTCTGTTGGCATCGGTGCTCCTTTAAAAAAAAAAAAAGAAGAAGAAGAAGAAGCCCCCTTCTCTCCCATGCCTCTCCGTCCTGGTCCCCCAGGACTGACCTGTGTCCAGCAGCCCACTGTCTAATCAGGTCACTCTTAAATGTTTACAAGAAGAAAAAGGAACTAAAATATGCAATCTCCCTCTGCTTCGTTGCTAGGGGAGCACGGTATGATTCTACACGGAAATTCATAACTCGTAAGTGGGTTTTATGATGGAATTGTTTGGGCAGAAAAGGAGCACCTGTGACCACAGGTGTTTATTTCAGGATCGTTTTAAAGCTGTGATGCTAGCACACCAATCCAATAGGGTCAGTAGAATCGCATGGCTTTGCAGCTAAAAACGCTTATGAGCTTTTTAACAGTTTTTCTGTTGTCAGGTGTGTGGTACAAGACAAACTCATGTACTGCAGGGCTCTACATTGTAAAAAAAAGAGGAGTTATTTGGTGTCTGGTGAAACACAGGAGGGCTATCAATTCCATGTGACCCATTATGTTGCGATGGATTCTTTCAGAGCCATATTATAAGAGAGAAAGCAAGTTTGACAAATCGATCTCCATACCCAAATTAAGTGCACTTCAGCATAGGTGCCTCAGGTTCCTGCTTCTGTTAAAATGGATATAATGATTACTGTGAACAGAGATACAATATAGTTTTGATCAAAGATGATTTTTAAAATATGGAGCAAATCCTAGAAGAGCACAAATCAAAAAGGCACCCACATCTGGATAATAAATCTGCAAACAAAACCAACCGACCACTCGGCAAAAGTGCCTGTCGACCCGACCCAAACCCTTGATGTATTTATCTATCTGCTGATGTAAAGCCCTGTCCTTGTGTCTCATCTTGAGCTAACAGTGTTCTTTTCCTTCTCTCCCCCCATCCTCTGTCTCCCTTCTCTATTTCTGGAGAGACCGCTCAGAGGTCTCCAGTAATTTCTCTGTGGTTATGTGGCTGAAAACCCTTTCCTCATGTCTCTAATCTGTGTCTTGTCACTCGGTCGCCATAACAACCTTCTCTCTTGTAGATTGTCAGCAGCTTGCTCCCCCAGCATCACCACTCACCCTTTAACTAGAATGAGGAATTGTGGGGAAAGTTGCCCTCTGAATATTTTTGTCAGGTAACGTCCTCACGTATGTTGTGTTCCCATTTTCTGCCTGTGTGTACATCAACGTTGAAGTGAAGGGCCCTCGTGTTATGTATTATGTTTTTAACCTTTTCCAAATGGAGGGCCGCTCATTTCTTTCTTTGGTGTGTGAGGACAAAGCGACGTACTGTTTTAGTATCCACAATAGCTTTAACTCCTCGCAAGCTAGCATTACGCAAATAGGAAAAAAAATAAGTGGGGCTTGTGTTTAATAAATCCATGTACTGCTTGTGGATCATAGACACATTAGCTTTATGATGCTAAAAGCAGGGTTGATGTGAGGAAATTCTGCAAGATTGATCAAATTATGACTTTTCTATTACTATTAAGCTATATATTATACTCTATATTCTTAATAAGATCATGTTCAGGTTATAATCTTGCAGGATCCTACTACAGTATTACTTCCTCTCAGATATGAAGAGGGGAGTTCATTTATTCCTCTGAAAATGGAACGTCAACAGTCAACCCTGCTTGAGTGTGCATCCATAAGCCACAGCACAGAGCATGGAGACAAGGCTATCGTACACGTTAGGGAAAAAGAAAAAAAAAAAGCAACCTCCTTAGAGGTCAATCACTCTTACGTTTGAGATTCACGTACAAGTGCGATATATTGTGTTTCTATCAGTTTGCGCTGACAGAGAAGAGGTTTGGGGAGTAGAGGAGGGAGAACTACTCGTGTTGTAAACCAGCTCCTGAGAAAGGAGATAAGAAAGCTAGACATGCTGGTGAGGAAAGCCAGATGTCTGGCTGAGAGCTGACTCTGATACTGTGGACAAATGAGTCCAGGGGTTTCCTGAGGGAGAAACTCCTGGTAATTTTTGGAGGAATTAAAAAAAAAAAAAAAAAAAGGAAGACTAGTTGTTCAGTCAACCAGAGGACATTGATTCAAATTAGTCGAGCCCTTTACTGATTCCCATTGTAAAGGCTCAGTGGAATCACTGAGCAATAGATAGACCCCAGGATGTGTAACTAGAATCCCCTCCTCCTATATAGATGAATTCCCACTTCGCTCCATCTAGTTTGAAATCAATGTCTGGCTTATCTGGTGTCATAACAGCATGCCACCTAAAAAGCTCCTCCTACCTCTGCTTGCAGGCTCCTCCCACTTCACCTTTAAGTTTTACTAGACATGATGCATCAAGTTTCTGATTTCTTATAAGCCTGCATGTCAAAACACCATAACCCATTTTTCATTAACTTGCATGGCATATGAGAAAGACCCATCTCCTTTGACCTGGGTGGTGGAATATGGCTTCAACTCTGTCCTGTGAATGAAAGGTCATGGTACTCGTGAGTCATTGGCTTCCTAACTGCACCCGCAGGATAACTCGTGGTGAATGTGCTTTCACATCAGCTTCTCAGAAACATGCTGATGGTGTTGATATGACAGAAAGGCTCCTGACATAACATCAGCTGCCTTAGGGCTCCTAACATTGGCTTCTGTTGCTTTGACTAACTACAGCCGCCGTTTACTTTGTCTGTGTGGACTCAGCTGCTGACCATGTTAACAGTCGCTCTAAATTGACCGATAATGCTAATGCTGATCATTTGTTTGTTTCTCCATTTTGCAGTAAATTACAGTAGTTCTGCGCGGATGACGAAGTACCAACACAAGGTCCATTCTCACAGCTGATTGAGTTCGCCGAAAAGAGTTAGCACTGTAGGCTATTTGGACTTGAAGACAAAAGATAGCTGCAACAACAAAACATACGAGAAAATGCTAAATGAAAACAGATTTTTTTAGTCAAATCAACTGTCCTTCCTTTTCCTTTTGAATAGTATAAAGTGATGCATATTACGCTTGGTATCATTAGTCCGTGCTGCTGCTGGAAGCCAATTTCCCACAAGTTCAGTGAACTGATTGACATTCAGAAACAGAGGTTGTGATTGGCTAATCTGACCCACCAAGGAGAAGTCAGGGGACAGGGGGTTGTTTCTCAGTGTATCTCAACAAGATTTTTTTGTTGTTTTAGTTTATTGTTTTCTTAATCTGTGCACTTTCATTATATAGGATTATAATACACTATTATTAACCTTTAGGAAAGCGTGGTAGTACTATGGTTTGTGAGTTATTCAGTATAGGTTATAAGACTATAGGATTATACGTCCTCCTAAATCAACTGATTTTTAAGAGACTATTTACTCCAGTAAGGGCTTCACAAACCACAGACCTACTATTATGACTTTATCCTCAAGATTTTATCCATCAAATAATCATTCTCAAATTGTTTTGTTACATCATATGTTATGCTGTTGGTTTTCTTTTATGTTTGTTCTACTGCCATGTTCTATACAAAAAAATCCAGGGTGATCAAATTCTGGGGTTTTTTCATGTATTTATTATTCCTAGGAATAGTTCAAAATAACACAATGAAACTTGACAACGCTCTGACTCAAATAGGTAAGTTGTGTTTTGGGAAAAATTTGAGTGAAATGATATGCTTTTCCTAGCTTCTTACCGAGGGCGTTCCACTGAAACGGGATCACTGACTTTCAGAATTCTCTGCAAGTGCGACAATTAAATTCCAAATTGGAATTGTTTCATTCTCTCTTCGTTTATCGTGCCAAATCTTGGTACACCGTTTAGGTTGAAAAGAATCAAGACTCGGAAAGAAGACAAGCCGTCACTGAGAAAGGTGTAATTCGGGCCATGGCTCTCCGCGTGAGTGCCGGGGTTTTGTTTTTGGTTTGTTTAGTTCTTCGTTTCTGACCAGTAGTGCCTTTCATTGTTTCAAGGGAGAATCTTAGACTAGAGTTTTATGTTTTCTTTTTTTTTATAGGTGAGGACTTTGGGTTCAAAATGACTGTGAGCAGCAATAAGTGCAAAGGGAATGTCCACCCTTTCTGCATGAGTGAGATGATAGTTTTAAAATTAGCTAAATAAAACTGAAATTGTATTGAATTCTGCGGGTCAGTGATCCACTCAATAAATTCAGGGGTATTAAGAAAAGGTTGTTTTTTTATCAAACTTTGGGAACCAAAAGAAATCCCTTTGGCCTCCTGTTATTGAACAAAATGCTCCAAGCATCTGTAATGTGTTGGGGTAGATCAGTGTACTATTGGAAACATCTACGTATCTCTAGCTTTGTTTGGTGAAGGTAATGTGATATCAATAGTATTGTTGAAAAAATGTGCAGAGAGCGCATTTTATCTTTCTTTTTGTCCAATTTGAGGTTTGTTTGTTTTCTTTTTGTTTCTTTTTTTTTTTAATTCTTGAATTTTTTTTTTTTTACATCATCTTTAAGCATTGTGTTTTCAGGAAACAGAAAACAAAATAAGCATCAACAAGCTTGAATAGTGCCATTATAGCCAGTGCTTGTTTGTTGAGGCGTTAAAGTTACCAATACGGACAAGAAGCTAAAAAAAATAAAGTGCAATTCAGATACAGTTTTACATTTGAAAAAGAAAAAGTTTTCTGTTTGCTGGAAGCGATAGCATTGTGATAATAAAATTAGCTGTGCAAACTTTATATTGTCATATTGTGTTTCAGTATTGATCCATAATGAGAGTTTGATATCTTTATATGAAATAACGACTTCACCTGTATGTTGGTATTTATTTGAATTGTCATGCAGTACTGTATTCTTATCAATAATGTGCATTATGATTAGTGGCATATTGATTACAGCTAAATGTCATATGCATGTTTCTCAGTCATGGGACCTTTACACAGAATTGAAAACAAACATGTAAACTTTTGTCAGGGTGTTAAAAAAAAAACGGAGAAAAAAAGAAAAGACAAGAGTTAAGTCTGATGTATTACTGCTGAATTAATCCTATGAAAGTGTTTTGTTTGTTTTCCAGTAGAGAGGTGGTCTGTCTGTGTAAAGGTAGTCATACTGGTTAAAATCAATAAATGTGACTTAAGTTCCAAGGTGTTTCAGTGTTGTTATTTATAGCCCCTCCACAGCAGCAGCAGCAGCAGCACATCAAGGGTTAACCATGGAAGCATATGGTCTGCAGCCCCTGAGTCTCCTCAGAGTGTTCCCAGCTGGAAGCCAGGGGCAGGGGAACTTCCCAGCTGTCTGAGCAGCTCCAGGACATGATCACATTTCACACAATGCACAAAAACACTTCCACCACCACCCCCCCTCCATCCCTTCTTTCCCTCCCTGTCTTTTCTCTGCTGTCTCGCTTAAACCTCGCTCCTCCCTCTCCCTCCTCGGCCTTTCTCAGTTTCCCATTTCTTTTCCTTTCCTCCCCTCTCCCAGCCTTCTGGAGATACGCCCACGCACTGAGAGCCAGGACCTTTGGTACACCCAGCACTTCCTGTCCAGGCTCCGGAGGCCGGCGCTCTGCCCAATTAATACTGCAGTGATTTTCTTTGCAGTGATTTAAAATGCAGGAATAAATGCTGTCTGACTCTTTCAAAAACAACCCATGCTGTTTACTCACAGCCGAAAAGGGATTCATAATGATACACATGAGATCAAATAAATAATTTCAGCTTTTAAATGTCAAGTTACAAGAGCTCTGATTTTGTCGATTGCTCAAAATGAGCAAACCAATGTGGAGCAAAGGGTTAGCTTTCTAAGACAAATAAAAGATTAAAAGTATATCCTACTACAGTGCAGATACTGTTGCATGATTTAAATCTGTGGTTTCGACCCTTTTCTGTCTGATGCCCTCCCACCAATCAGATGAGATCAGGTACCCATTCTTCAACACCATCTGTCATGATTTATGTGTTCTTTTAAATGCAAACAAAGTTTGAATTTGTGTCTTTTAGAGATGCAAAACCTGAATGTTTCAACCCTTCATGTGTTACTTTTGGCCATGAACTCTCTTCTTACTTGCTGCTGAGTGGTTTTCATGCATTCTCAGTTGTGGCATGTGGTGTCAAGTTGTTGGAGGTGTCTTCTGTGCAGTCTTCTTATTACAGCTGGTAGTTTTTAGTGGTTATTATGACAAAACTATCCTAGCCTCACACCAATTAGCTATCCTTTTTGTGACTTCATTGTTTTTTTTTTACTTGTTTTTTCAGATTAGATGAGCCACTTCACAATCTTTCTACATACTTTCTACAGAAGTATCCCCTCGTGTACATGCACTCCTGGTTGGGAGTCACTGATTTAAATACCACTTAAACAAAAATGAACATTCATGTGCTGAAAACTACAAATGCTGACCATTCCACACCATAATAGATAAAGTATCTTATCCTGAGTTGAACTGTTTTTTATATGGATGGGCCCTAACAGACAATCCATGTCCAGTTCAGAGAGTCTCTACAAAGTGGCAAACATCCTTTGTTTATAAGAAGGAGTTATCAGAGATTTCCTGTCCTGAGAGACGTGGTTCCAAGCAAACATTTGAAATATCCTCTTGACTGAGCTTTAACAGCAAAATGATACAGGTTTAGATCTTTCTAAATGTAGTGATGTTTGATGTAGTCAAAAAATGTTCTTAAAGGGTTACTCCTGCAATTTAGAATTACACTTCCATAAAGTTGGGGGGGACTTACAGGAAACTTAATGATACTCTTGAAACTAATGGTACTCGATGAATAAACTGAGCTTTATGTGTAAAATTGGTGGAATACCCCTTTAAGTGAACACACAGTTGGTGGTCTAAAAATGTGCTCACAAACATACATACAGCAGCATTTCAGTTACAGTAATGAAAAAAACTTAATATATCTGAAGCCAGTTTGATTAATGATCATGTCACACACACACGTCTGTGATTTACTGCAGTAAAACCAGTTGCTACCATTTAACATATGCCCCGCTGATTGAATTTGAACGTCAGGGTATTAATGAATGCCAGAGGGAAGAGGTCAATTCACTGACAACCAATGACATCACTGTAGCAACAGAGGAGCCTTTGTCGGTGCCAGTCTCCTCTTATATCCTCCCCACCCAGGGCTCGACTGGCAGGGGAAATATGGGTCAGTGGGATGCATTCCATGGCATCAGTCCTGCTCTATTAATATGCAGGTGCTGTGATTATATTCAGGATGGAGGGAGGTTCATACAGCATAGCAGCTGTTTCACATCTCAGCAGATGCACTATTAAAATTCACCACTTGGGGTCCCTATACTACTATTGCTGGCATCTTCATGAGCTGCTTGAGTCCTTAAGAGTTACTTTAAGGTCTAGCATTGGCTTTAAAAGAGAGGCAGAATGTGTGTTTTGCACTTACAAAGAGTCCTCTTTATGTGCATCAGCCAGCGCTGTCATGTGATAAATCCATGTGGAGCCTGGAGGAGCCGCGATCAGCTGGTCTGGATGAACAGCACCAATCATCAGCACCACACATGCCTCACATGGATTTTCTTCAAACACACACAGTTACACACGTTTCTGAACAGCTCCACTGGAGCAGAAATAAAACCACTGAGGATGTTAACAAATTTATGGCCTGTGGAGTGTGAGCTCAGCCTCATGATGCATTGAAACATTCCTTAGTCCTGACACTGGACATGGGGTGTGAGTGTCCTCCCTACTGTGACTCATAGATCTGTCGGTATTATCTCCACAAAACCGTTGGTGTGGTCTCAAAATGGCAGGTTACCACAGTAACGTCTGTGTCAAAGAACAGATGTAGTGTTGATTCAATCAGTGTGAAGCTTTAATTTGCACCTGAAAAAGCCTGGCACCCCAGTCTAGAGTGTGATTAGTCATATGATTGGGGCTTTTACACCACTACGGATTCAGAAAAGTGTAAAAAGCTCTAGGTAGCTCATCTCACACTTATCTGTGTCGACGTTCACACCTATCATTCAGCTTGGCTGCTCATCTGTCACTCAGACTTCTCTCTCTGTCAGTCCTAATTGTCTTCTTTTCGTACAACTCCCTCTGTCTCTCACCTTTCCCCCTCTTTCTTCAACTCACTTCCCTTCTCTCTTCTTCCTTCCTCCATCTCTGTGGATGCTGTTGTTTCACTCTGCTCTTTTCTTATGAGTGGAGGAGCCCCAGGGAAGCGAAGGAAAGGATGTATCCCAGGAGGCTGTTTGGTGTTCTGCTTTCTGTGGACCAGCATGCCCCCGGACAGGCTGACAGGCGGCTCCATGCACTCTGAGGCACTAACAGGGGCATTGGGCCCCCGGTCTATTTAAAACGCAAGTTCAGTCATCCACAAAACACTTGGCCTTTCAGACTCTGCAATGACATGTTCAGAATTATTCTCTGAAGCAAAGAGGAAAATGTTAAAGTAAAAGGGAGGATGTGTTTTCTATTCTTGTGTGTGCTTGGGTCTGCAAAATGGAAGTCATGTTTTGCAAATTAAGTTATTAGAGTGCAGTGTGAGTGCTGGTATGGAAGAGCTCATATATAGAGCTTATTAGAGAGGAGTAAAAGTCAGCGTAGTGGCCTTCTGCCTGGCGAGCAGCCAGTCAGGGAGGCATTATCATTAGAGACCCTGCTGTTGTCTGTGTTGATCTGAGGCAGATGAAAAGCGTGCAGCCATGGCACCGGCCACAAAAGGGGTTAATGACGCGTAGCTGAGACGACACGGGTTTCAAAAAGATAGAGGGCTGGACAGATAGACAGACACAGAAAGGGGTGAGGGAGGTCAGCGACCACACAGTCATGCTCCTGGTTGAAAACAGTCACATGACTAAGGAAAAACATAGACACACAGATTGGCAGTGGTGGAAGAAGTACTCAGATCCTCAGAGCAACCACATAAATCTGTGGGGGGTCATGACTTGATTCCTGGGTTAGGAAAGAAGAAATAATTAAATTCTGCTTCACTGATTTGTTGTGCATTTTTGGACTTTTCCATTACTTTTTCTTAAAAAAAAAAAAAAAGAAATAATGGATTTTTTTTCTCTTTGGTGCTCAAACTGTAATTTAAATGAAACCATCTAAGAACTTTAAAGGGGAAATCACATTTTGGAAAATATGTCACATCATAGACATCTTTAAGATGACACAGGGCTCCAGCTAGACACAACTTTTTTGCAATGTGTACAAGTCAAAAAACTTGAGAACCACTGCTTTAATCTTCAACTATGCATTGTGTTTTATATGTTTACCATTTACTTTTTATGTAAAATGTCAACCTGAAAAGTAACTTCTAACTGTAGCTGTCAAATAAAGAAGTGTTGTCAAAGTATAATATCTTCTTCTGAAATGTACTGGAGCATAAATATACAACACTGAAGGAAAAATACTTTGTAGTTTTAAGGACTTTGTACTCAAGTACAGTACTGGAGTAAATGTCCTTAGTTACTTTCCACCACCAGAAAGATGTAACACCACACAGCTGAACTGTACTGTGTGGTTACAGCAATGACCCGATAAGACTTTGAGCTCATACACAAGCAACAGAAATTACATTTTATGACTGCAACGATTTGCAAGTTTGAGATTTGTTTTCTGCTATTGTCAGTTC